>NW_024870586.1:18107-176205 GCF_013358625.1 Macadamia integrifolia
GGTTAAACCGGTTCAACCATGAAATCAGACAGGGTTTAAAAAGCGGGATATTACATGCTGACTCCAGCAATTTAAAAGCAGTACAATTGGCCCTCTTGAATATACCACCGGGGTTGCCGACTGTCCTAATGACCAGCCGGGCGTATGTCTAACAGCCACAGTGACCCGATAACCGCGACCACTGCTTCCCCCCAAATGGTAACCCAACACCTTAACCCCTGTTGGGAAGGGTCGTAGCACGGGAAGATGATAATCCTAAACCGCATGCTCCTATATGACAATAGTACGATTGCATAGTGCCACCGCGTCCCATACCACGGGCCACTAATGCACTTGTTTCTAAGCCTACTACGGAATCTAGTCTATTAATGCATCATGCACAATGATGTCAACATTCATCACATAAGCATATCATCACTTGGCATTTAGAAAATAAACACAACACCCATGGCATAACAATGTGAGGATGACTAATCTACATAGCATTTTCATGATGACATGGCTAGTCTAGATACAATTAAATGAATACCAAACAATGCCTTGAAACAAGCCAAACGTCCTCTCTCCACTTACTTGTAGTGTACAAGGACTCATGCTCGGTACGGGTGAGATCCGGTGCGAGAAGCGTAAGATTTGGTGAACCTATCATAAGTGAGCAGGGTTAGTATATCACCACTTTGGGATCAAGATTAATACGATCAAATGACAAAATCATTTTAGAATCCTAAACGAAGGTCGCACGTCCGTTTTGGGTCTAAGCGGACGTAAAAATCACGTTGGGAGCCTCTCAGGTGGGTCGGACAGCCCACCTGTCTGACCCACCAGTCAGACCCACCGGTCCTGACCGGTGGGTAGGTCGACCCACCGGTCTACCCATCGGTCTGGCCCTCCGGTTGGGCTCGAGGGTCCTGCTAAGACTGGCGGGCAAGTTGGCACGCCGGTCGGCTCGTCGGCTGGACCCGTCAATTGGCCCCCAGGGTCTGCCCTCTCAGGCGGGTGCCCTCAGGCGGGCCAAATGGCCCATCGGTCTTGGCGAAAAAATGTCATTTTCACCTGAAACCTTTCCCAACCTTTAGGGAATCAAATGGGGCTCTTCCAAACCCATTCTGCACACATTCAAGGTCTCACAAGGTGGTTCTAACCTAGATCTAGGTTAGATTTAAGGAATGGAAAGCCATCTTACCTTCTTTGCTCAAGAACTCCTTCAAAACCCCAAAATCACTTCAAATCAACAATGCTTCTCCAACCTTGTAAACACTGCTTCAAATCCTTTAAAATCAACATATAGATCATCTATTAAACCTTAGATTCATCATCTCAAGGGGGATTTACAAGACCTCAAGAAACCCTACCAAAATCAAGGGTTTTACTTGGGTATGGTGAAAGTTTAAAGAACCTAGTCTTTGCTCACCATTAAACGTAGATCTAGTGTTGGAGATCACTCTTCCGGCGTCGGAATGGGAAGATCAAGCCTCGGCGTCGCTGAAATCCATCTCTTCTTCCTCTTCCTTCTCTTCTCCTCTTCTTTCCCTTCTTTTCTCTCTCCTCTTTACTCTTCTCACCAAACGTCCGAGTGTCATAAATGAGAAAAGAAAAAGGAAAACATAAATGCTATTTATACTTCCTAAAATAACTAAGTAATCACATGGGTGGGTCACTCAGGTGGGTGGATGCCCACCTGTGACCGCCCACCTGAGGGCCAAAACTTGGTCAACAAGTGGGACTTTGACAGAATTCGGCCCTCGGCACGAATCTCACTCTTGGCATAAGATGTAATATACGTATGCAGCATAAGATACTGCTACATACCTGCTTTATCCGTACATGGCCTTATGATATGTGCATGTACACAGCTTGGGTACTCCTGTCTCTTCTGGCATTGGCTCGGACTTGTCGGGACAACCGGTGTTTAAGGTCACTCTTGCCATCATGGTCCATAAGGAGCCCGCCTTAACTCTCTCCGGTTCGGGTCCTGCATGGTTAAATCAGGTCAACCGTGTAATCAAACCGGGTTTAAGAAGTAGGGTATTACATTTACCACCCCTCCCCTTTCTGAAAATTTCGTTCTCAAAATTGACGTACCTGGTTGTTCAAAAAGATGAGGGTACTTGGCTTGGATTTCATCCTCTTTCTCCCAAGATGCTTCTTCAAGTGAATGATTAGCCCATCGCACCTTTACGTAGGAAATGGAGCGGTTGCGAAGGGTCTTCACCTTTCGGTCCAAAATTTCAGCCGGCTACTCTGTATAGGTCATGTCAGCTTCTAGATATTCTGGTTCCACGGGTAATACATGAGAGGGATCATAAACGTATCGCTTCAGCATGGATACATGAAATATTGTTATGAACATCCCTAAGTGAAGGTGGCAGAGCAAGCATGTAGGCTACTGAGCCAACCCGGGCTAAGATCTCAAATGGTCCAATGTATCTTGGGATCAACTTCCCCTTTCTGTGAAACCTTTGCAACCCTTTAGTAGGAGAGATCTTGAGAAATACCTTTTCTCCGGACTGAAATTCAATGTCTTTTCTGCGGGTGTCTGCATAGCTCTTTTGATCCGTTCCCGAATAACATCGACCTTGTCACAAGTCATCTGTATCATTTCAGGTCCTAACATTCGGCGTTCGCCTACCTCATCCCAATACAGAGGAGTCCTGCACTTCCTACCATATAATGCCTCATACGGAGCCATCCCAATTGTAGCTTGGTAACTGTTGTTATAGGCAAACTCCATAAGGGGTATATATTCTTCCCAACTACCACACATTTCCATTGTACGTGCCCTGAGCATGTCTTCCAATATCTGTATGGTTCGCTCCGACTGATCATCAGTCTGTGGGTGAAAAGCAGTACTCAAATTCAACTATGATCTTAAGGCATGCTGGAAGCTTTTCCAAAATCTGGAAGTGAACCTTGGGTCCCTATCTGATACAATGCTCACTGGCACTCCATGTAAGCGCACTACGTTATCCATATAAAGTTGTGCTAGTTTGGCCATAGAGAAATTGGTCTTGATGGGAATGAAATGAGCAGTCTTAGTAAGCCGATCAACGATCACCCATATCGCGTCCATTCCCTTAGGTGTACATGGTAGTCCGGTGACGAAGTCCATTGTAATCCTTTCCCACTTCCATTCTGATACTGGGAGTGGCTGAAGAGTACCATAAGGTCGATGCCTCTTAGCTTTTACCTTTTGGCATGTAAGACAAGTCGCCACATACAGAGCTATTGTGACTTTCATGCTTGGCCACAAGTAATTTTGTTTGAGGTCTTTGTACATCTTTGTACTTCCTGGGTGGAGTGAGTACTCGGAGCTATGTGCTTCTCGTACTATCTTGTTTTGTATATCCAAATCATCGGGTACACACAATCTACCTCGAAACATCAATGCCACATCACTGGCTAAAACAAAATCTGGGTCGTTCATTGTTTGATCTTGAACCTTAACTCTGATCCGCTGCAATTCAGGATCCAAAGGTTGTTTCATTATTACCTCTTGCCTAATAGTCGGATGCACCTGTAGAGCCACCAAGGATACAGTCAACCATTTAAGGTTTTCTGGTTGACGTTCAAACTCTAAGGTTGCTCCTTCATACAAGAGAGCTTCATCCATTAACGTCGCCTCTTGTACAAGTGGTGGGCTGATTGCTAAGTACGAGAGTGACACAGTTTGTGCCTTCCGACTCAACGCATCCGCCGCTACATTAGCTTTTCCGGGGTGATACTGAATGTCGCAGTCATAATCCTTCATGAGCTCAAGCCATCTCCTCTGCCTCAGATTCAAATCCTTCTAGGTGAACAAGTACTTAAGGCTTTTGTGATCACTGTATATCTCGCACTTCTCCCCATACAAGTAATGTCGCGAAATCTTAAGGGTAAAAATGACTGCGGCTAGTTCCAAGTCATGAATGGGGTAGTTCTTCTCATACTCCTTTAGTTGTCGGGAAGCATACGCTATCACCTTTCCACGTTGCATGAGAACACAACCCAACCCAACTTTGGAAGCATCAGTGTAGACTGTAATTCCACCTATGCCTTTAGGGATGGTTAACACAGGGCCGACACCAACCTCTTCTTCAATTCCTGGAAACTCTTATCACATTCCTCTACCCAGTCGAATTTCACACCCTTTTTGGTTAATTTAGTCATTGGCGCTGAGATTGGAGCAAAATTTTCAATGAAGCACCAGTAATATCCAGCCAAACCCAAGAAGCTTCTATTTTCAGTGACATTCTTAGGGCTTTCCCATTCTACTACTGCTTTCACCTTATCAGGATCCACCCCGATTCCGACCTTAAACACTATGTACCCCAGGAATCCAACTTGCTCAAGCCAAAATTCACATTTGCTGTATTTGGCAAATAATTATTGTTCTCTCAGCCTCTGTAACACCATTCTCAAATGTTGAGTGTGCTCCTCTTCTGTCTTGGAGTAGATCAAGATGTCATCAATAAAAATAATTACCCATTTATCGAGGACGTCGTGAAATACTCGATTCATTAAATCCATGAATGCTGCCGGTGCATTGGTTAACCCAAAAGATAACACTAGGAACTCGTAGTGACCATACCGAGTCCTGAATGCTGTCTTGGGTATATCGTTGCTCTTTATCTTGAGCTGATAATAGCCTGATCGAAGGTTTATCTTTGAAAATACCTTGGCACCCTGCAACTGGTCAAATAAATCATCAATGCGTGGCAATGGATACCGGTTCTTAATGGTTAGCTTATTTAATTCCCAGTAATTGACGCACATACGCAAGCTGCCATCCTTCTTCTTGACAAACAATACTGGGGCACCCCAAGGTGAAACACTTGGGCGAATAAACCCCTTTTCCAATAATTCCTGCAATTGCATCTACAACTCCTTCAATTCAGCTGGTGCCATCCTGTAAGGAGCCTTAGATACTGGAGCTGCTCCAGGCACCAATTCTATGGCAAACTCCAACTCTCTATCAGGCGGTAAATGTATCAGGTCATCTGGGAAGACGTCGGAAAACTCTTTAACCACCTTTACCTCTTCTAGAGGTGTAATCCTTGCATCAACATCAAGTATCGATGCTAAGTAGCCCTGACATCCACTCTCCAACAACTTTACCGCTTGAAGAGCGGAGACAAGGACCTTTCTAGCCCGTTTCACTTTATCTACTCAGTATACCAATTCTCTTCCTTCATCATCTGTCACCCTAATCAGCTTTTCAGCATACATCACATTAGCTTGATGAGCCGACAACCAATCCATACCCAGTATAACATCAAAATTTTGCATATTGAACTTAATGAGTTGTGCATCGAAGTTCTTCCCACTAATTTCCACTGGGCACGGCCCATACACCTCTTTCAACTGTGTAACTTTACCAGTAGGCATACTAACAATCATCCCATGCTCTAGGGTCCTGGGTGACATACCAAGTTTCTCAGTGAATCTCTTAGATACGAATGAATGTGTAGCTCCTGAATCGAATAAAACATAGGCTGGTATGCCAGATATAGGTAGGACACCTAGTGTAACAATGCATATAATTTCAGCAAGTCATCAATATTTATCATAAGGAAATTATTAAATTTAAAATGTACCTGCTGCCACTTCTGTGCTAGCCTCAGCTTCCTCAGCTGATAGGGCATACATCCTTCCCTGCGGTTGATATCCCTGAGTTAAGGGAGGTCGGTACGTCGAGGGCTGACTGGAGGGCAAGGCTGGTCTGACCCGACAGTCTTTTGCATAGTGCCCATAGGAATAGCAGTTAAAGCAACGGATCTGAGATGTCGAAACTGGTGCGGGGCCCCTCTGCACTTGACCCGTTGAAGATGGAGGTCGGGGTGGCCTTGGAACTGTAGGCACCGCACTAGTGTTTGGGCAGAAAGATGTAGAGCCCAAACCACCAGCCGGTCGAGGAGGGTAGCCAGATGGCCTATAAGGCTGCCTATAAGTAGGCCCAGAACTGTACGAACCGCGGTATGCCTTGGAGGAGTTGCCCATATCTAGAAATGGATTTGTTCTCTTCCACAGTCTAGGTGTGAGGGATTGTTCTCCCTTCTGCTTATCCTCCATGGTCTTGGCCTTCTGCACAATCTAGCCATAGTCGGTCAAATCTAAGCCCCAATTATAGACCCAATGGATGCCTTTAGGCCCTTTAGAAATCTCGCAGCCTTCTCTTCAGTTGTCCTCATATGCCTAGGGGAAAAATGGAACAAGCTCTCAAACTGCTGTTGGTACTCAAGGACAGTCTTACCTCCTTGAGTTAAGGCCATAAATTCCGTCTCCTTGCGGTCTCTGAAGCTGCGTGGGTAATGATTGTCCAAGAACAACTCCTTGAACTGTTCCCAGGTGGGTTCCGGATGGACGGCCAACAATATGGGCTTAGAGCTTGCCACCAAGAGTTGGCCCCCTCTCCTATTATCTTATCAGCAATTCCTTGGGTTTACCAACACTGGAGAAGCAAGTAGAGTAAGTGATTTGGAAAAGAATATGACCCTCCTCATCATAAGCCATCAAAATCTTACGAGAAAACTCAGCCAAGTTGTCTCATCTTGTGCCTATAGTTTATTAAATAATATATTTGTTTAATGTATTAAATACCACACATTCCTAAACTATTCCATACCTCTATTAGAATATTAGTAATTGGACTTATTTTTTATAAAAAGAAAAAAAAAAGAGTAATTGTAGATATTGTTTTCACCTTTTTTTTTTTTTGGTTCTTTTGTTAAAAACAGATATCCAGGCCCTCATTAGTCACGCAGACCCATACTACAACTGCATGAATCGAGTCGTATCGGGATCTAACGAAAACTATTCAACTTTCACCGAAAGCAATGAAGAGCTAGCACTAAACATCCTCGTGTGAATGGCCCCAAGGAAGTAAGAGGATTCGAATTCAGAACTACATGTTTCCTGATGCGAAGGTCCCTTGCCAACTCAGCTTACTCCCTTGGAGTTACAAGAAAAATGAACCTATTGTTTTGTTCTCTTGTAATAACTTCTATGTTTTTCATCAACATTTTTGAGTAAGTAATTAATCCATTACAATACATCAAGAAGACATGATTTTGTGTATCTACTCCAACAAGGAGATTAGCTTCCTTTGATACCCACTGATTTTTCATTTTTCTTCTATTTTCAATTCTTTTTGGCAGATCTTTTATTATTGCATGTGTGAAGTAGGTAGTTTTTAAGAGATGCACTTGGTCCAATGTTAGAAGTACAAATGTTACAACTAGTGGTTAAACCGGCAAAAGAACCTTTTGACTTCCTAAGATAAGAATACATAGGTCTCATTCCCCAAATTTTATATGCGAGAACCTCGTACACTGAATTTCTATACACTGTATTGCAATAGTTGTTGTCAGTAGGGGATCGCCTTTCTCATATTGAAGGACTGCACAATATCTTACATCTTTCAATATTTTTGTAGGGCCACTCTTCCTTCGCTGCTCCAGATTCCATATCTTTTAGACTATCAGAAACCAATAGAAAGAGAACTACAGCTCCAACTCTTGCCATCTCTTTTCTAAAAATTGTTTTTTTTTTTTTTTTTTTTTTTTCTTGATCATACCAATGTCTCATCCAGTACTTATCTTCTTTCCTCTTTGACTTTTGTTTTATTTCCTTTGGTCTTTTTTTTATTGGGGTTTTCTTTTCACATGATTGGTGCAAGCAATATAATTTGTAAAGTAGGAAAATTATTGCCCTAGTGACGTGTAAAGCTAATCCATCTAATACAAAATAGCTCCTCAATTATTGAAAGATAGCCAAAGGTCGATAATGGGGCTTAACGAATCTGATCTTCATCTGGCCAGGTAGCATCTGAGAGTGGAGGACAAAACATCCCACCATCATTGATTTTCACAGCTTGTTTTGATAGGCTATGAAAGTTGAAAAAATAATAATAATAATAATAATATAAAATACAAAAAGACAGTTTATTATCCCCATAAATAGAAAAAAACAATGCAAACTAATGACCTAAGAAAATAAAACCAAAGGCTTTAACTAGACAGGTCATCAACTGGCCCGTAGCATTAAGATAGGACAAAACAACCTATAGCCAGATTTTCAACAAAATCCATGGAGACAAAAGAACAAAACAAACGAAAAGGATAAATATGAAAAAAGTCTTGAGTTTCATCCCAGATCAACTGACGCAGTTTTTTCAATACAATAAACATTAATGGAGAGAAAAAGAAAAAAATTGTCTATTTACTTATTGGGGAGTAGTTCTCTGTCTGGGGACAATGTCTCTCTCTCTCCTTCACAAACTTAAAGGTGTTTATCTGTTCAAATGAGGACAAGAGATATAAACAAATGAAAACATTAGCATAAGCCACATTTTTTGAATGGAGTTCGTTTTTCCTTATTTATTTTAACATGAAAGGATTTATATGTGCTACAAAGTAAATTTTGTAACCACATAACAAACGCTACTATGATTCGCATTCTGGGGATGTAGGTAGGGCTTCAGTGTTATTTCATAACTAGGTAGGGCTTCAATGTTATTTCATAACTCTTTTATGATGTTACTTTTATTCTAGCCTTTATGAATTATGGTGTTACAGATTGTGCATAGAGTTAGAGGCCAAGGGTCTCCTTCAAAAATTATAAGACTAGATTGAAGTTGAAGTTTGGACATCTGACTCTGAATATTTAGCTTTTTTTTTTTTCTTATATAAAATTTTTAAGGAAGGAGGTCAAGTAGAATGGCCATGGAACTTATTTGCTATGTTGCATGATATTAATCATTTTGTCAGATGTTTTCAATCTATAGTCTTTATAGAGAAAGCATAGAAATTTAATTCATTGGTTGATTAGGAGGATAGCTAAGAAGGCGAAGGTGGAAAAGTGTTTTGTAACTATGAACTCAGATGTGCACTTGTTTTTGTTTTAATTAAGGGTCTGTACATATAAAAATAGATAAATAAAAAAGGTAGTATAATGCTCAACCCAAAATACCATATCACAACAGCAACCCTTCAACTTATACATGATATGTATACGTCGAATCATGGGGTGGCTTCTTGTGACTTTTATACATGATAGTTGAGTCATTCACAGCCGATGTGGTACTATCTCAATAATGATGCAATATGCATGCATGAGTTGAGGTATTAAGAATGTTGGTCACCTTATTGAACTTGGAAAAGCCTCCCAAATGATTGAAGGAACCCAAAACGTTGAATTCTTAGGGATGCTTGGGGATTTTCCTGTGACACATAGAGGAAATGGTCCCCAATTTTCTTCATCCCAATTTTCTTCACCATCCCAGATTTCACATCATAGTGAGAGCCTCCCTCGACTGAAACTTTGATCGTGTTCCCATATTCAGCAATTGTTTCCCAAACAGAATTCGGTATCTTGATAGCATAAGTAGTCATTCCTTTAAATTTCACTTCTATGGCTCCATGTAGAATTCTTTGATTCAATAAAAACTGCAACCACTACTTTAAACAAGTTGTCGAACAACCATTCTTCTCTTATGGTGTGTGAACAAACAATGCATATAATTAACCCTTGAATATCCATGTTGTGAAGTTAAGTAACCTCGCAAGACAACGAAGGTGACTCACTTTGAAAGCCAAACCACTCTGGAACCTCATTCCCACCCATAATGATCTTACACACTTCCGTATTTCCAATGTCTTTAGATATTTCCTATCCATGGAACCAATTAAACCATGTTATTTACAGAAATGATAAAATTTTCAATAAGGATAAATCGTATCATTTCACATGCTTATTAGAATAATGTATAATTTTAAAATAATAATATAACATAATGAAAAATCTTTTCAAATTATTTTGAAAATTCTTTTTGTCTCTTTATCAAATAACTTTCAAGAGTAAAACAAGAATCAGTTAAAAGAAGGTCACAACTTCTAGAGAGAGAGAGAGAGAGAGGAACCTGGAAGATTCTCTTCTTGACAGAAGTTTTCAAATTAACGCACTCATTTAGTTTTATAGTTGTTGCAGACTTCAAACCATCTAAGCCCCCAATTTCAGTTAGCTTTTCAATGCATGAAAGGTCTAGCTTCATTAGGTACTTCAAATTTGACAGATTTGGTATCCTTCTCAACTTGCTGCAACATGATGCATAAAGAGAACGCAGACTTGATGGAAGCATTGGGAGTGATTTGAGTCTGGGGCAATTCCACATGTTCAGGGTTTCAAGCTTTGAGCAAAAAGAAATACCACTCGGGAGATTACTGAGATTGCTGCAACAAGAAACGTCAAGTGTTTCAAGCAATGCCAATTTACTAATACGGCTTGGAAGATTCCTGAGATCGCTGCAATCCACTAGATCCAAGTAAACAAGTTTCTTAAGAAGACCAATAGTCTTATGGACTTTAACCAAACTTTTACATCCATTGAGAATCAGTTTCTCAAGATTCGAGAGCTTTGAAAAGTCCGGTGTACGTTTTAGGTAAGGAGATTTACTAAGATTGAGTTCCTTCAACTTTGTGAGATTCTGGAAGAAGGGAAAATTAGTTTCCACAATGCATATGAAAAAACTTAATAAATATAGAAAAACTCAAGAAAATTTGACATACCCTTGTTTCCTTCCAAACTTCTTTGAGTTTGCTCTCTTGCATGTCAAGAATAACAAGGTTCCTAAGATGAAAATGATTTGGTATATATTCAAAAGGGAATTCTTTCCAACAAACCCAAACTAAGTTTCTGAAAAAAAAAACCCCGTCCTAAAAAGGGTGTCCCAAATCTATATTGACGCTGGATCTTGGACAATCAACTTCAAGTAATTTTAGATTAGGCATTTTAGAAAATCTTTCAGTTTTCAATGGGCCAAACTCTTTTCCCTTTAATTGAAGACCTTCAATTGCATCAGTCCCTGATTAAAGAGAGAAATTAATAATAAAAGGAAAATCCGCACTAAAAAAGGACAATGTTAAGAGTGAGGACATTGTGTGCATGTGTGTGCAAGTGCATATGTGCCATGCTTATGTGAGCATGTGTGTGCAAATGCATATGTGCCATGCTTGTGTATGTGTGAGAGAGGACAATGTGTGCATGTGTGTGTGAGTGCATGTGTCTTGTGCGTGTGTGTGTTACTAATACTTACACGGAGGTTTCTCAATACATCCAAGACATCATCCTGGTCCCACAATCTGCTACGATCTTCAGAATTCTCAGGGGACTGTCGACGAACAATTTCCCTTCCCATATCTCAAATAAGATTATTCATACATAGCTTGCTATCTTCATCAATTGTTACTAGAGACCTCTCCATGAGAAGTTTTATTCCAGCTTCCCCGGGCAAACCACAATCATCCAGAATTTTAATTGCAATGTCTTTGTCCTTTTCAATGAAAAACATGATATATGAAAGAATATGGTCTTGCAAAAATCACCCAATACATCATATATGTCAAGTTTTTCTAAAATCGGATCATTGGATATCTTTCCTAATTTCTTTAATTCACGTTTCCACTCAACTTCACTTCTTTCTTTCAGATGAGAGCCCAAAATCATTAGTGCTAAAGGAAGGCCTTCTGCATAATTTATTACATCATTTGAGAGCTGCTCAAAGCCTTCTAATGGATGATCTTGTCGAAAGGCATACCTACTGAAAAGTTGAAGGGCTTTATTTTGATCCAATGTTTGGACCATATATTTTTCATCCACCTTTAGCACATTTAGCAAATGTTCATCCCTAGTTGTTAGGATGATTCGACTTCCTGGACCAAAGCAACCTCCAACTAATTTATCAAATTGCTCCATTTCATCCACATCATCAAGAACAATAAGAACTTTTTTATATTGTAGACGCTCTTTGATAATAATGATTCCTTGGTCCTCATTGTCTAGGTCTATATATTTTTCCTTCAAAACATCGGAGAGAAGTTGCTTTTGTAAGAGAGCTAAACCCTTTTGTTGGTTTGAAGCATCTCTAACATTAGCAAGGAAGCTGCTACCTTCAAATTTTGTAAACATGACATTAAAAATGGCCTTTGCTATGGTCGTCTTACCTATTCCACCAAGACCACATATCCCTATGGTGCGAACATCCATTCCATCATTTAGCAAACAGGTAGTACGCTCAATGTGGGAATCTAACTCAATTGGATATTCTGCAACATGCAAGTGTGTCTGGTTTGTTATTGACAATACATGTTCAACAATTTTCCCTATGAGCTTCGCCTCATCCCTGGCCATTTTGATATAAAAAAGAAATAAAAAAATGCACAATAAAATTTTAGTTACTAAATCAAGAAAGCTGCAATTATAAGTATAAACTAAATTTGAGTGTGCTTAATTCAAGTTTTACTAATACTAGTAAAAGGATTTTGGTTAACCATGATGCTTACAACACATGGGAGTTTTCACTTTCCAACCTTAGTTGGAAACTACTATAATAAACCTTCCCTAAAATCTCCCTTTCCCACTCTCATCCCTTAACTATGTACTAAATGGAACCCGAAGTCTTGTTTGCATCAATTTTTTTTAGAGTTTTTTTATTTTTTATTTAGTTTTTTAGTTTTTCACAAAAGAGAAAAAATAAACTTTCTTACTCCTTTTCAAAGATTTTGAAATTTATCTATTCCCTTCTTTATTGCATGTTATTTTATGATTTTTCCTTTAATTTTTACATTCTTTTTACTAAATGTATATTCATATTTATTTCAAATTAATATATCTTTTCCCTTCATTGATTATTCTAATATTTTTCCATTGATGATTTTTCTCCTTTCTTACAATAACTATGTTTTATTCAAAATCTTCTAGAATTTTCTAAATTTATTTAATTGGCCCTAATCTACAATTAAAAGATTTTTTTTTCTTGTGTTCAATCACCAACTTATTTCATTTTCTTTAATTTTGGCGTATTTCAATCAGTTTATTGAGCCATAATACCTATACCCTTTCAACCCAAAAAAAAAAAAAAAAAAAAAATTAATATCTATAGCCTTTTCTCAACTAATTCCCGACTTCTTGTTTTTATGGACATTGGACATTCTGAATTCAATTGGCAAAGGATTTAAATACCATATTTGAATATGAGTATATATAAAAATAAATAAAATACATAATCGTTCTTTTTCATCTTTGTACAACTCAACTCAGTCTAATCCAACTAAATGGGATCAGTTACATAGACCATTTTTCTTAATCTTTTTTTTTTTTTTTCTTTTTTAAAGCTAAAGGATCATTTGTATGAAATTAAAAAAAAAAAAAAAAAAAAAAAAAAAAAAAAAAAAAAAAGAGAGAATACAACGATAGACTGGAAAAATCAAGCACTCTAACAATTAAGTAAAACTATCCCTTCCCAAAGTACTCTAACAATCCAAGCTTGGCGCATAAACCATGGTACCACCCTCATTCCACACCACCAACGTACAACATTAGAGTCACATTCCACCCACAACCTCCAGATATCAGGCTCTCTCACTACCTCTAGCCTGAAGATGGAAACCATGAATTCCACCCCGAAATTCATCTTAACTCCTAGGAAATTCTAAAACGAATATATCACATATGCTTAATCGTAGTGAAAAATCCCACCCACTCCTGACTTGCTAAGGTTATCCAACGACCAGTCGTATATGTTTAGTTTCATCCAACTGGGGGGGGGTTAACTAGACCACCTCCAGGATCGCCGTTGTTTTATGTGAAATTATCTTAATACCCATCATTCTAGCTTGAAGAAGGTCTTCAAGTGACAACACTTGGCCTTTGAATTTAGGAAATAAAACTCTAATTTCACTTCACACCAAACCCCAAATTTGATTAGGATTTTTCTCTAATCAACTCTATTCAGTGTCATACTTGTTAGTAGTCCTGATCTATACATGCTTTTTTTCACCACTTCTCTTAAAGTCATTTTCGATCTACCCTTGATTCTAGACTCCAAGAAACATCTTATTAGCATAGAATACTTGACAACTACTACTTTTTAACAAGATTTTTTAACCAAGCACCATTGATCTGGTAATGGTGGGAATGCATGGCCAATAGCTTTGGCTATTGGTCCTTCTTCTCCATCCATGTCGGCTTTGTAGCTTTCTAGATATGATTCTAGTGAGGGCTATGTGGTGCAAGGAGGTGTGGCTACTGGTGGTGAGAAGGAAGGAGTTTCTTTTGTCAATAGAATTCATTTTGCTTCTTTATTCTCACCGAATGTATGGAAGAACAAGGAAGGTTTTGAACTCAAGTTCATTGATCCGGTCATGGTGGGTGACCAAAAGGTTGCTAATTGTCCTGCTGAAGCTATTAGAGGATAGATTAATAGATGGGAAAATGCTCTTATAGGGCATTTCATAGGGAAGAGACCACCTTTTCATTACACTAAGGAGTTTCTTCTCAAGAATGGAAGATTTCAGGCAATGTTGAGATAAATCTTCTTGAAAGTGGTGTGTTCATGTTCAGGTTTAACTTGCAAGAGGATAGAGATAAAGTCTTGGAAGGAGGCCTATGGTATGTTCAGCATAAGCCCCTTGTTATTTGCTCTTGGAGCAAAGAGGTATCGTTGGAGCAGATAACTTTAACCTCTATTATGGTGTGGATTACTTTACCTAATCTTCCCTTTCAATTCTGGTCTCCAAAGGCATTAAGTGCTATTGGGAGTGTTATTGGGCGTCTAATTTCTTCAGATGTGAGGACTAAGACATTGGAGAGATTATCTTTTGCAAGGTTGTGTGTTGAAGTTACTGCTTCTGAAGAACTACCATCTGTTGTAGCTGTTAAGGATGAAGAAGGTCAAATTTTTAATCAAGAGATTAGATATGATTGGAAGCCTCCTAGATGTAATGTCTACAATGTTTTTTGCCATTCGATGGAACATTGTGGTGGAGCTCCGGTGGTTCAAAAAAATCGGCTAAAAAAAACCAGTTTGGAGAAAGAAGGAAGATGGTGGAGAGCCTACACTATCGACTAAAAATGGTGGACCTTCTTTACTCAAGAGTAGTGACTTAAGCAAGGAATCTGGCCCTACAATTATCCAAGGTTCAAATTCAAATTTGAATTTTGAAAAAAGGGGAGTAGATAAGGAAGGATTCATTAAATGCAGATTTAGGGGTAAAAAGATTCTAATTAGAGAGGAATCAGTTACCCATGTTAATGCTTTCTCTCTCCTTGAAGGGTTGACCGAAGAGGTGCCAACTTCAATTTCAAAGAGTCCATAGCTGAGGATGAGGGGGACGAGATTTATGAGGAAGAATTTTTGGAAGGTCAGTATATTGCTAAGGTGGATTCGGTTTTCAATTTGGTTTATTCAAATGTATTGGCAATTGAGGAGGAGAATATTTTGGCCTGCAATAAGGATATCTCGCTACCTAATAGGGAGGAGGATTTGGATAAAAGTGAGTTGGAAATTATTCCATATATTAATGGCGTGAATAATGGGTATTGATGGGGAGATTTTCAAATGTGAAGGAATTTCCTCATCAAGATACGTTGGCTCCCTCTTTGGGGGAAAAGAAGGAGTTTGATGGAGAAAAATTAGAGGAGCAAGCGCAGGATTTGAATTTTATTTCTTCTAATGAACCGATTAGGTTTAAAAGCCAATCAATCCCTATTTTCTCTCCTAATTTGGAAGACAAAGTTAGTAAGAAATCAAATTCTAATGAAGAAGTGTCTGAGGTCATGGAACCCACCAAGGGACGAGATATTATCTCCAATTTGAACCTTATCCAGGATTCTCTTGACATTGAAGGCCGGATGGATGTTGAGATGGCAAAGTCAACATACTTTATTAAGCAAAAGGGAGGTGACTCAGCCAAAGTAATCTCTTATACTAATCATTTGACCATGGTTTTGTCTTCCTCAAAAAAATTGGTGGAGAATATTCCTAAAAGAGACAACGTTGTCGTGACAGATGGAGAGGAAAATGGCAGATTGATTGAAGATTTTTGACTCTCAAATATGTAGCAGATGCGACTTATTTCAAGGGAGCTAAGAATATTGTAGATTCTGTTATTTCTTCAGAGGAAGAGACAGAGTTGAATCATAGTGAGGAATTAATAGATCAAGCTGAGTTAAACCCTAGTGCGGAGGTGACCCATCAAGCTGATAATATAAAGGGTATACATTTGGATTTTTCAGAGGAAGCACCAGAGTCGAATAAGGATGGTGGCGCTGCATTCTTTAGAAACCTGAAAAATCCAGTAGTAAGAAGCTTTGTATGGAAGAGTCATTACTGAAAAGTGCCCTGTACTTTCTTCACTCCCGTGATTGGACTTCTTAACTCTTTCATAGCATCTTTTCCTAATTGTTAAACTTTTCTTTTTACATGAATTTTGCTACAGGGTGTGTCTTGTTTGATTTAGGGACCTCTCAACCCTTATTTTGGTTTGCCCAAAGAAAGTTGTAGGGGTTGCCTTAATCTATATTTTTATATATTTTTTCCCTTAATATAAAAAAAAAAAAAATACCACTATTTAAACCAACAATGGTTTTATTTTCACTATAATCCACATTGCAACAATGTCACATTTAACATTGGTAAAAAATACCACTGTGAAAAACAGGTATATAGCAGCAGTAATTATCGCTTTAGTAAGAGTGTACTTTTAGCGGCATTAATTACCACCATTAAAGGAAAATAATTTTATTATTAAAGAAATAATATTTTTATTATTATATACCTGAATTAGCAATGGATTTTGTCTTTCCACTATTAAAAATTGCTATTGGCAATGGACTTTTCAAGTTTAGGGAGCAAGAATGGATTTTTGAACATTCAATGATGGTAATCTATTTTCATTTTAGATTATTACATATTTAGCAGCATTAATATTCTACCGCTACTAAATATTGATATTTAGTAGTAGTAAAATAGTTACCACCATGATACATATAATTAAATTATTTTTTTAGCCATAGTTATGATACCGATGTTAATTGACGATGTTTGGTCGTGGTAAAATAATACTACCACAATATATGGTATGCTTCATCGATATAGCATTGGTAATATACTAACGCTATAGGAAGGCATATATAACAATGGTGTAAAAATTTAAAAAAAAAAAAAAAAATACCACTATATCGTTTCACCCATATTACTAATCATGTATTAGAGCTACTTGTACATTACTCTAACTAATTCATTCCTTATTTTATCTGTAATACCCTAGTAAATTTCGAGGACAAAATTTGTTTTTAGGAGGGGAGATTGTAATACCCTGGAAAATTTCGAGGATGAAATTTTTTGTTAGGTGGGGAGATTGTAATACCCTAAAATCTGATTAAGGGTATTTTTATCTTTTGACCATTGTAGGGTTAGGGTGACTTAAAGTAGGGATACCAGACCATTTAGGGTGCATTAGTCCTTGGTAAGTGCTAAAACTCACCCATTAAATGCAACTATAGCGTAGAATAACTTTAGGGTTTTTTTCTGAAAATTACCATTTTGCCCTTGAGCCCTAATTTACCATTTGCCACTGGACCATAATTCGAATTTTTCTTTTAATTATAGTGTCAACCCTAATATTGACCTACTTACTTAAGAATATATATATATATATATATATTGGGGTTTTCTAGTCGATCACCTCATTTAAGAATGTTTTGTGTGGTACTTTTTAAATTGTTCGATCAAAAGTGCATGCATTTAATGCGTTGATGTAGACTATTTTATTACATTGTTGTATATATGTTTTAAAAGAATTCTATTAAAAATACGATCGGTATACACGAACTAGGCGAATACCCTTGGTTCCATACCCCATACCCCATGTTTCATGTTTCATCTTATATCCTCATGTCTTCAATTCCGTCGGTTCGGCAGACCCTCCCCATTTCCGTTGGTCAAGGAAGTTATGTTCGCCGTCTCTCTCATTCAAAATCATGGCACAATAAACATAGTCGAAGGAAAGTATGGTATAATCGAAACCCGATTTGTTTTACTCCTTTCACGCAACTGATTCTCGATCCTGATCCAAAAAGAGAAATCTACAAACAAATTTTCTAGGTTATGAGTGATTCGCAAAAAATCGGGCAAGACAATCACTACCATCATTTCCATTGAGGGCTCTGAACAAATCTCTTCAATACCAATACCTAATTGAAGATCCATGCCTCTTAGGAGTACCCATAGGCTGCTGGTTTTGATTTCTTTCTGTGTTCCATTGGAGGAAGCAGCAATGACCTTACCCAAAAGGATGATGAGCATTCACCATCATCTTCATCTAACTTGGACTCTAATGATACATCATTTGTCAACAATTACTCTGGTCTACCTGTCAATGGGAATGGTGAAGGAGTACTACATCGGCAGATTATTGAATTGGAGATTGAGCTTCAGGACTCTAAAGAGCGACTTCGTGAGGATGAGGATGGAAACAGAGGTGGTGGTAATGCAAAGACCGCTGATAATAATGGGAATTATGAGAAACTACTAGGTAAGATTGCAAGATACAAGGAACAGCTGAGACTCGCAAACGAAAAGTTTAAGCTTGCAGAAGAAGAGATTGCCACATTGAAGCGTGAGCTTAGGGAGGGTGAAACAATGAAGCTTTCCCATAGTTCTTAGGCTTAACTTGAATTAGTGCGTAAGGATATTCAGGTGGTGGAGACCAATAATAAATCAAGGGAGGGGCAGTTGTTCCAAGAAGAGATTGCTGGTTTGGAGACTAGTGTTTCAGCCCTAGATTCTAGGTGTTTGATTGAAATTCGGAAAATTGCAAACATAATGCTTAGAAATTTACAAACATTAAAAGATAAGAAAGAAAACCCACATGAGTTTTGAAAATGACTATGTTTTCAAAAGAACTCATCCCTTTAGCAGACTCCAATAGACTTTTGAAGAAAATCCAATAAGGAGAAGAAGCAGAACAAAGAAGAGGAGAGGAGACAGAAGAATCCATAAATAAATATAAAAAAATAAATGTGATTTTTCCCGACTACTGGTGCCTTTCAAGAGTATAGAAGAAAAAAAATTTGTATTGAAAAAATATATCGTATATACGAACGAGATGAGAAATTGTAATGAATGACTTAGATTTTCTGATTCTATATGAAGATATGGGATTATTCCAGACCAGCAAATGCCTTAGCTGGTCGGCAGACCAGAAAAACTTTTGCCATATTAACTTATTATCCACATGGATAATTAGATAACAAGTGGATAAGGCCTAATTAACTAACAACCTTAACTAACTAATTATTGTTAATTAATAATTAAAAAATAAAGGTTTTTTGACTAAAGTTGGGACTCTTCTTTTGAAATTTGGATAGGCTTGAGCATAAAGTAAGTAAGATAAGGTAGGATAAGTGAGAGAAAGAATTGGAGATCAATTGTGACTAGAATATAGGAAGAGAGGGAGTTGGAGATGAAGTAGGAATTGTAGAAATAGAGTTGGAGATGATTTGGGAAGGGGAAATAGAAGCCAAAAACTTGGTTCTATTGTCTTTCACTTTCTACTTATGAAAAAACCAAAAGGGAAAAGAAAAGATATTGTGGAGAAGGAAGGAGAAGAAAAAAATGAAAATGAAACAATATTTCGAACTATTTTCAAGGTAAGAGTTCTTAAAATGATTTAATTACTTTCTTATGTTCTACTTGGAGGATTAATAATGATTTAAAGGTTTGGTATTTTGGATTATGGGTTAAGGAAAGAGAAAATATGATTTTGATATGTTAACAGTAATTTATGGGTCGGACAGAATAGTAGTCTAAGATTTTTCATATTATTGAAAATAGTTAGATATTTTTTATAATCTGAAATAATTAGTAAAAGTATATGAATGGGTTTATAGGATGTCCTAAAAGTTTCATTAAATTCAAAATTGATTTGACACTCAGAAAAATTCATATATTCAGATAGGTCACTATTAGGAAAGTTTCATGCAATTGAGAATTGGGGTAGTGACGGATGCATATAGACTTTGATTGTTAATTTGAAATTTTTACCATAGAAACTTTCATGAGTATTCTAAATTTATGAAAATTTGAAAGTGATTTGATATCGGAAAAGTGGGTTAATGAATTTTACAAATTTGTTGGTCAGAAACTATTACAATTTGAAGATCGATTTTGAGGGAAACTGTCACCTAACCTAAGAAGGGTTATTTTATGTGATATTCATATGAGACTTGTATATATGAGATAGATTTCAAAATAATCTAATTTCAATGTATTTGAAATTTTAGAGATATTTATTTCTTATTTTTCTATATCAATAGGCAGAATAGGTTGAAATAGAATTTTGGAAACGACATTAAGGTGAGTGGAACCTCTACTGTAACTTGTTTATTTTTATAGTTATCCAAAACAGAATTTTATGAATAATAGATCTATTCTAAACCTTATATTTCATGATATTTTGTCAATTGAAATATGATTTTTGTAAACCTAATGCTATGTACATGAGAGAATAAAGAAACAAATTGAATTTTGTTTTGTGATTTGCATTATATGTACATAGCACAATTTTTTAAATGGAACATTGATTACATAATGTTAGTTCCTAATATTATGTGCTAAGTTGTGATTATGATTGCATGGAGTAATGTATAATGTGTATTACATGATTCTTACACCACGTGGATTTTATCTGTGCATAGTTTTAAAAACACTAGTTTACATAAATTTAATGTTTTGATATATGAGATGCGTTGTCTGCTGTGGTAATGATGCTTTACATTACAGGCCTTGATTGAGGAGGGATGTGAGACTTCCTTGATCATTGATTTGTTATTTGTAGTTGTTGTTTTGATGATTTTTACAAAAACTTAAACTAAAATTGATTTCATATTTATGTAAGGACTGATAGGGTGGAATTAGAGTACTGATCACACTTGAATTCCAAACTTTTTTGTATTTATATATATTTTTCATTCTTGGTTGACTTTATTGTTGTTGGCTCGCCTTATCAACATTGGTGTTATAATATTGAGGTGAAGATTGGTTCACTGGACTTTTTTTTAGTGGAACTGTAGACTGCTAGATGACGTAACCTACCATTGGCAGGATCTACCAATTATTACTTGATCTTCGGGAGGTATGACTTGGTCTTTAGGAAGTTGGACACTAACTAACTTCTGCGAGTTTCTCTATGTTAAGTAGAGGCAATGTGGTACTATGATAAATTGGCCATTCAAGGATGATGTTGTGAATTTATTGTTTAGTTTCTTTTGAGTCATCATATGTACTTATGCAGCGATACAATTGTAGCAATGTAAGTATATGTGGTATGCTTGTTCTTTTATTTTCTTAAAAATTTTATATTATACTATATATGTCTTTCTTGATATTGGTTAGTTGATCATGATTTTAAACATGTTTAGTGTTGTGGTTCTACTCACTAAGTTTCTTCCCAGAGACTTACCCTCATAACTTGCAGATGACGTTGATGAGAACTATTATGAAGATGATGTAAATGTTGAACCTATAGTTGATCAGCAGGAGGACATTGCTTATGGATTTGAAAAAGACAATGATTTTTATTTTTAAATGATGCAGACTTTGTTTTAGATTTTGAAGACATTTTAATTAAACTTTACTTTAAATTTAGAATTTGAATTGATATTTAAACCTTGAATTTTAATAATATATTAGTTTAGTTAACTCCTGCTTGCACTTATATTTATGTGGATACTACTCTGGTTCATTATCACCTAGAATTTATAGATCATGTGGACCATTGATGTCCAAAAATCGTAGGCCAAGTTTCAAGGCGTCACATTATCATTTCTAGTTTTACCATTCATCGATCTCAAAATCATCATTTTAGCTACGATAAGTCTGTTTGTATGTTATTTCTTCACTATTTCCTTGGCGTACTTTTTTATTTGATAAACATTTTCTAAGAATTTTAAAAGATTACATCAATCACCCAGCATTTCGGATGCAGACCTCTACGTAATATACCATATTCTAATTTCTTGTGCAATATCACCCTCTATATCTCATTATTTATTTATGATTGAAACTAAATGCCTAAAATTTTGACTTTCTGATTCTTCCTATCATCAATTTTCACAACCTCTATTTCAGTTGTATTGTTATTAACGTATACATCATTTTTTTATACTTATTTTTAAATTTTTGGATTCCAATGTTATTCTCCATGATTCCAATTTTACATTCATCCCTTCTTTTTTTTCTTTCTATTTTTTTTTTTTTCCACCAAAACAATATCATTAGCAAAAAGCATATACAAAAGTATATAATCTTGAATGTCTCTAGCCAGCTTGTCTATGATTAAGCAGACGAATATGGGATTAAAGCAGATCCTTGATGTAATCCAATTGTAATTGAGAATTCACTTCCTACCCCCTCTCCCACAATTCTTGTACTAGTCATTACTCATTACATCACTATACATATTTTAAATTATGTCCACATATTTATTTGAAACACTTTTCTTCTCTAATACTTGTCAAATTAACTCTCTTGAGACTCTATCACAGGTTTTTTCTAAATCAATAATATCATATGTAAATTTTTTTAAAATTCTCACCAAGAGGTCTCAAGTTCGAGTCTCTTGGCTGTTGCAACTTTCCTTCTCCCCTTTCTATAGTGTACCCATTTAAAAATAAAATAAAAATTTGCGTTCTCCAAATATTTTCATCAATATCTTTAGTAAATAAATAACTTCCGTGGTTGATCTTTCTAACACGTATCTAAATTGGTTATCTGAACTATTATTTTCTTATCTCAGTCTCAGACGAACTTCAATCATTCTCCTATAAATTAAAAGAATGACCAATAATTTTTATTCTTTTATAGTAATTATATCTTTAAATATCATCTTTATTGTTATAAATCAAAATCACAATGTTTTTCTTTCATTCATCCAACATTTTCTTGTGCCTATAATTTATTAAATAATATATATTTTTTAAATGTATTAAATATCACACATTCCTAAATATATAGAATTTCTTCTCACAATGTCGCAACAGTTATTGTCAACTGGGGATCGCATTTCTCAAATTGAAGGACCGCACAACACTTCACATCTCTCATATTTTTGTAGGAGCACTCTACCTTCGCTGCTCTATGTTCCATATCTGTATAGATTATCAGAACCAATAGAAAGAGAACTGCAGCTCCAATTCTTGCCATCTCTGTTCTAAAAATTGTTTACATTAATTAGTTGATTACATACCCTTGTCTCCTCCACTTATCTTTTTTCCTCTTTGACTTCTGTATTATGTCCTTTGGCCTCTTTTTTTATTTGGGTTTTTTTTTTTTTTTCACATGGTTTGTGCAAGCAATATAATTTGTAAAGTTGAAAAATGATTACCCTAATGGCGTGTAAAGCTGATCCATCTAAAACAAAATAGCTCGTCAATTATTGAAAGAAAGCCAAGGGTTGATAATGGGGCTTAATTAAGCGGATCTTTAACTGGCCAGGTAGCATCTGGGATAGGAGGACAAAACATCCTAACATCATTCATTTTCACAGATTGTTTTGATTGATTATGAAAGTTAATTTAAAAATTAAAGAAGAAGAAAAAATAGGGTATTCAATGACCATCGTGTCTTTATTTAGACGTGCATCTTTATTTTTAGGTGCAACAACTTCTTGTCGAGATATTGGTGAATAAAAAAATATTTAGCCAAAAAATTATTATTCTAATTAATGATGTGTAAAGCCAATCCCATGGAAACATACAAAACAAGAAGTAAACTAATGGAGGCAAAAGAACAGAACAAAAGAAAAGGATAAATATATAAAAAGTCTTGATTTTCACCCCAGATCAACTGACGCAGTTTTTTCAAAACAATAAACATTAATTAAAAAAAAAAAAAAACTGTGTAATTACTTATTGGGAAATAGTTCTGTCTAAGAGCAATGTTGTCTATCTCTCTCCTTCACAATTCAAAGGACAGATTATTTGTTCAAATGGGGAGAAGAAAGATGGACAATAGACCACATTTTTTGGATGGAGTTCTTTTTTCCCTTACTTATTTTAACACATAAGGACTTACATGTGCTGCAAAGTAAAATTAGTAACCACATGACAAATGCTACTGGGATCCGCATTATGGGAATGCAGGTTGGGCTTCGCCGTTATTTCATAATGTTACTTTTATTGTAGCTTTTATGAATTATGGTATTCCAAGTTGTGCACGGGAGTTGGAGGCCAAGGGTTTCCTTCAAAAATTACAATGCGCTAGAGAACAAGGCTAGGTTGCAGTTTTGGACTGACTGTGAATATTTTTTTTTTTTTTGCTTAAGGAAAGTGATCAAGTAGAATGACCATGGAACTTATTTGCTATCTCATATGATATTTATCTTTTTGTTAGATGTTTTCAATCTATAGTCTTTTTATAGAATTATAGAACTTTAATTCAGTGGTTGATAGGAAGGAAGATAGCAAAGAAGGCCAGGTGGAAAAGTGTTGTGTAACTATGGACTCAGATGTGCACTTGTTTATGTTTTAATTTAGGTTTAGTTCATAATAATAAAATTAAAAAAAAAAAACAAAAACAAAAAAGAAGCAATATAATGCTCAACCCAAAATACCATATCACAACAACAACCCTTCTTATATATTGACTTCAAAAATCCCCTTTGGTTTTGTCAAAAAAGAGTACAAAAGCATGAAGCAACTATTCTATCAGGTTTATTTGGCAATCCGAAGAAAACATCCAACAACATAACCTTGGAACCTATTTCCTCACAATTTATAATAAAAAGTACATCCAAAGTAAAAATAAATGCATGGAAAAAGGTTTTCTAATGAAAATGAAAGCCATATTCCATTGATCTACCACTCCTTTGCAGTCATATATATATAGAAATATATTGCTCAATGTAAACCCAGAGTTTTTGCTGCTTCCACACCTTCTACAATTCCTTCTGCTTCCTGTTGTTTGCTACCACCCTCGCCATTACCTGAAAATTGAGTTGCCAACAATTTCATATTAGATTCTCACTTTGTTCATAAACATCAAATTTCAAGTACTGTGGGGGTGGGGAGAGCGAATTGTGATTCTTATATCCATTATGATGCAACATGCAAGACTTGAGGTGTTTAAGAATGTGGATCACCTTACTGAGATCGGAAAAACCTCCCACACGGTCGAAGGAATCCAAAACGATGAATGCTTAGGCATGCTTCAGGATTTTCCTCATCGGATACATTCTCATGCTGTGATGCATAGATGAAATGGACCCCAATTTTCTTCACCCCAATCTTCTTCACCTTCCCAGATATCACATCGTAGTGAGAACCTCCATCGACTGAAACTTTGATAGTATCCCCATACGCAGCAATTGATTTCCAAACACAATTCGGTATCTTGATCACATAAGTAGTCATTCCTTTACGATCAAGTGAAATTTCACTTCTATGGCTCCATGTAGAATCCATTGATTCAATAAAAACTGCAACCACTACTTTAAACAAGTTGTCGAAACACCATTCTTCTCTTGTGGTGTGAGAACAAACAATGCATATGATTAACCCTTGAATTTCCTTGTTAGGAAGTCGAGTAACCTCACAAGATAATGGAAGTGAAGACTCACTTTGAAAACCAAACCACTCTGGAACCTCATTTCCTCCCAAAAAGATCTTGCACAGTTCAGGATTATTTCGAAGGTCTTTACATATCTCCTGTCCATAGAACCAATAAAATCATGTTATTTACAGAAACAAACTTTTTTTCTTTCTTCAGAAATGCTTGTTGTGAACAAGAATGACCAAAGAAAATTGTAACCTTATTTTTTTGCCCTTTTTAGTATGATAATTTTTTAATGAGGATAAATCCTATCATTTCTCATACTTATTTGAACAGTGTACAGATTTAAAAAAAAAAAAAAAAAAAAATGAGATTGATTTCCCTGTCCGACTGCATGGCATATGCTAGTGCCTCGCTGTGTCTACCTCTCCTCCCTCCTTAAGGCACTAGCATTTAACACAATCTGGCAGAATTCTTCACCCTAATGAGGACAAGTCATTTTCAAATTATTTTAAGAATCTTTTTTCACCCCTATATTAAATAACTTTTACAAATAAGATAACGGCAATCAAAAGGTCACAACTTCTCACTTCATCATTTTGCTAACAAGAAGATTCACCTCCCTTTTTTGGGGATTTATGGGACAAGGTTTTAAAAAGCGGAATCAGGATCAGGTATGCTACCACCCTTCCCATTACCTTGATGTATCTGCCACTCCAGCGAATTGGCCAATTCAGCCAATCTGATTCCACTTCTTAAAACCATGGGGTGCACCCCCGGGGGGGGGGGGGGGGGGGGGGAGAGGGAGGGAGACAGAGAGAGAGACTAACCTCGAAGATTCTCTTCTTGACAGATTTTTTCAGATTAACGCACTCATTTAGTCTTATAGTTGTTGCAGACTTCAAACTCTCTAAGCCCTCAATTTCAGTTAGCTTTTCACAGCATGAAAGATCTAGCATCATTAGGTGCTTCAAATTTGACAAAGTCGGTAACCTTTTCAACATGCTGCAAGATGATGCATAAAGAGAACGTAAACTTGATGGAAGCAATGGGAGTGATTTGAGTCTCGGGCAATTCGACACGCTCAAAGTTTCAAGTTTTGAGCAGAAAGAAACACCAGTCGGAAGCTTACTCAGAGTGCTACAATGAGAAATATCAAGTGTTTCAAGCGATGCCAATGCACTAATACCGCTCGGAAGATTCTTAAGAATGTTGCAGTTCCCTAGATCCAAGTTAACAAGTTTCTTAAGACTACCAATACTCTCATGGACTTCAACCAAACTTTTGCAGCCATTGAGAATCAGTTTCTCAAGATTCGGGAGCTCTGAGAAGTCCGGTGTACTGATTAGGTAAGGAGAATTACTAAGATTGAGGTCCTTCAACTTTATGAGATTCTAGAAGAAAGGAGAAAATTAGATTCCACAAAATGCATATGACAAAATCTTGAACAAATGTAGGAAAACTTAACAAAATTGTGGCATACCTTGGTTCCCTTCCAAACTTCTTGGAGTTCGCTTTTTTGCATGTCAAGAATAACAAGATTTCCCAGATGAAAATTATTTGGTATATATTTGAAGGGGAATTCTTTCCAACTTACCCAAACTAAGTTTCTGAAACAAAAAACCTGCTCTTGAAGAGTGTTTTCCCAAATTATATTGATGTTGGATTTTGGGCAATCAACTTCGAGTAATCTAAGATTATGCATTTTAGAAAATCCTTCAATTTTCAATGGGCTGAAACCTTTCCTCTTTAATTGAAGGTCTTCAACTGCATCAAACTCTTTCCCTTGTAATTGAAGGCCTTCAACTGCATCAGTTCCCTAATAAAAGAGAGAAATTAGTAAGAAAAGAAAAATGCTAAAAAGGACAATATTAAGAGTGAGGACAATGCACCCATGTGTGTAACATGCTGCACGGCGCGCATTTATCATTTTACTAATACTTACAGTGAGGTTTGTCAATACATCAAGGACATCGTTGTGGCCCCACAATCTGCTACGTTCTCCAGGTTCTGTAGGGGACTGTTCACGAACAATTTCCCTTCCCATGTCTCGAATCAGACTATGCATACATATCCGGTTATCTTCATTGATAGTTACCAGAGACCTCTCTGTGAGAAGTTTAATTCCAGCTTCCCCGGCCATACCACAACCATCTAGAATTTTAATTGCAATGTCTTTCTCCTTTCCAACGAAAAAGCATGATATATCAAGAAATATCATTCGGATGGAATCATCTAATAAATTGTAACTTATTTCAAGTTTTTCTAACATCCGACTATGGGGTATCTCTTTTAATTTCTTCAATTCACTTTTCCACTCAACTTGACTTTTTTTGTATAGTAGAGAACCCAAAACCACAAGTGCTAGTGGAAGGCCCCCTGCATAATTTATTACATCATATGAGAGTTCTGCATAGCCTTCTAATGGATGATTTTGTCGAAAGGCATGGCAACAAAAAAGTTGAAGGGATTCATTTTGCTTCATTGTCTCAACTTTATATTTGTATTTTTCATCCACTTCCAGCGTATTTAGCAATTGTTCATCTCTGGTTGTTAAGATGATTCGACTTCCCTGGCCAAAATAACCATGACTTCCAACCAATTTATGGAATTGTTTCACTTCATCCACATCATCGAGAACAATAAGAACTCTTTTGTAGTATAAACGTTCTTTGATGATATTGATTCCTTCATCCTCATTGTCTATGTCTATTGTGTCTTTTATCTTCAAGACATCAGAGAGAAGTTGTTTATGTAAGAGAGCTAAACCTTTTTGCTGGGTTGAAACCTCTCTAACATTAGAAAGAAAGCTGCTACCTTGAAAATTTTCTAACATGACATTGAAAATGGCCTTCGCTATAGTTGTCTTACCTATTCCACCGGAGCCATATATCCCTATGATACGAACAACATCCAATCCATCATTTACCATATAACCTATACGCTCAATGTGGGAATCTAACCCAGTTGGATATGCTGCAGCATGCAAGTGTGTCTGGTTCACTATTGCCAACACTTCTTCAACAATTTTCATTATGAGCTTTGTCTCATCCCTGCTCATTTTGATACAATCAAATAAATAAATATATATGATAAAACTTTAAACTTTAATTATTAAATCAAGAAGGCTGCACCTAAAAGAAGCATGAACTAAACTTGAGTACATATGCTTAGTTCATGTTTTACTAACATTGATAAAACCAAGATGCTTAGAATAGATTGGAGTTTTCATATACATAGAGGGCTGAGATGGCAGATCCAAAATGTTCTTTTTTTGTAGAGACAAGAGATCGCTACCATGTTGCGTGGCTTATGCACCAACGCGGAGTTATTTCATGGCATTCGGCTCCTATCCTGAACGCTGATCTTTCAGGTTGACCCATAGTTATCTAGGCGATCGACATGTGTTCAAATGTTGATCCAATGGCTCTCGACATGACACCTCTGTTCTGGTTGGTAGAAGCACAACCATTGAATTAGCGCTTGAACATGTGTCAATCGCCCAAGTAGCTATAGGCAAGACCTGACCGACCACTGCTCAGGGGAGGATCCCAATCCCATTTCATGGGTCCCTGTGAGAGGGCGTAGGGAACACGACCATTTATAATTCTTTTTCCCAAAAAAAAAAAGAGAGAGAGGTATGAAAGCCCTCACAAATGGAAGGCTGCACAAATGAAGTTGGTCACGAGAATTCATAGGCGGTCCATAGATCTAGGGATCGGGATGCCATCGAATTGGATTGGCTGTATTGGCCCGGTTAACTTGGGATCAGTAATCGACTCTAATCCTCCCCTCCCAATTTCCAACCTTTAAAATAAAACTGGGTCGAAATAGGTTTGGTCCGAAATCTGAATCCATTAACATATTCTGAGTCCAATCCCTAAAAAACAGAAATCCATGGCAGATTTTTTCCTTTTTCTTTTAGAAGTGAAATTCATGGTAGATAGAACTCAACTATTAATTCTAGCCAAACAAAGTACTAAACAAAGAAAGAAATGGAAATATATGATCAAGAGTACTTACCCATTATCAACAACCCATCCTGACAAATTCGCAGCTTCTGTAAGAGCAGCCCTCCATTTCTCTACCTTCCCCATCTCATCCTTGAAACGCACTTCGTGTCTCATAAATGCCTTTGCAGAAGTGTTACGCAGATACTTAAGATCCGATGGATCCACCTTATAGAAAACAGGCAGAACCTTTTCTATTAGGCCATCTTTTTTGCTCTCCATGATCCTCGTCAGTTCATCAAGGCACCAGATCGAAGAAACATAATTAGTGGAGAGGACAATAATGGCAATCCTACAACCTTCGATGGCTGCCTTAAGTTTCAAAGAGCTATCCTCCCATCTCTGTAGCTCATCGTCATCTCTAAAAGTGTTAATCCCATTCTGAACCAACTCGTGAAAGAGGTGATTGGTGAAGCTTTCGCGAGTGTCCTGACTGAAAAAACTCAGAAAGGCATCATATTTCCACTGACGGGAGGAAGAAGAGGCTCCTCCGTAGGTCATCTCGGCAGCCATAGACAAAGCACCAGATCTGGTTGAGCTCGATTATTTTCTACAGCCCAGAGAGAGAGAGAGAGACTACAATACAGTGAACTGGGCAGACGTAAGGAGAAGGAAATACTCTTCGTTACCCAAAAAAAAGTCATTGTTTACTTTTTGTCTTAAAATTTTTTGAAGACTTTTTGTCGCTGCATAGTGAGCCAAGCGTGCGTTTATTGAAGGGAAAATTACACTCCTCGCCCCTCTACCTAGATATCACTCATCTCCCCCGTGCAATTTGGGATCAGAATCGGAACCGTCCCTATATGACCATCCCATTTAAGAGTGTCAACCGGTTGGACTGGGTCGGTCTCAATCAGGTCTAGTTAGATTTGACCATTTTGATAATCTTGCATCATGAACGTCCGTTTAAATAAATAAACATAGCTTTGGGGGGCAGATACGATTTATAATCAGGCCGTTTGGTATCGAGTTTTAATCAAACTACCTTAAACGGGCTTTAATATTTAAGTTTGAACGGGTGTGCCTAACTTAAAATTCTTTTCTTAAGTAGATTGAAGGCCCATAAACATGTGACGCAAATATTTAATAAAGAAGAGAAATGATATGATGGATATTCTTATAAAAAAAAAAAAAAAAGAGAGAGAGATTATGACCGTTACAACTTACAAAACAAAGCTTAATCAAACCAAATTTTATAACAAAGTAAAGAGGAAGAAAGTTTAATTAGTTTTTTACTAGCAGTGACAAAATAAGAATTTTATGTAATATTACAGGGGTCAGGCTGAGTCAGGTTACAATGAGTTGGTTCAAGTCAAGTGTATAAACGTGTCGATTCGGCTCAGTGCTCAATGGGCTAGCTACCTGCACCGTGAATGCTCGTTAAATAAACGTGTCGAGCCCAAGCGTTTGTTAATCGGCTCGATCTTGGGCCATAAATATGTCGGGCTTGATCAGATCTATCGATGTAGGCTCAGAATTGACACCCCTAATCCCATTAATAAACGGGACAGTATTGGGATCTGATTTTAATATCCAATAATGATTGGGATGGGGCAGTTTTGGGACGAGACTCCCAACAGGACCAGTACTAAATGGAACAGGAATTGTAACTGTCGATACCATTTCAAAAGATATGTTTTTGTTTTCTTGTTCAAGTTTCATGGCTATAGTTTCATGTATTTGGATGGTATTTTCTCTTTTAGAGGTTTCAGATGGACTTTTAGTGTGTGTGTGTGTGTGTGTTTTTTAATAATAATAAGATGATGGACCATTAGTTCTATTACTATAAACTTGTTTAGTGATAACATTAAAAGTACATTGGGGCTTGTTTATTTGGTCATCAATAATTTTACTTATTATTTTTTAAAAGCTTAACGGTGATCTTAAATATTTTGAAGAAGCAAAACCATGAAATTTAATTCGCTTTTAAAGCATCTTAGATCTCATGATAGTGAAATATCCACAAAACTAATAATGGAGTCATCTCGAAAGGAACAATTGAAGTTCTTCACCCTTTTTCAGTGTTTGGAACTGGTATCATCATATTTCCACTGATCCATCAAACAAAGAGCTCAAAGTTGCTTATCTAAATATTCATTTCAAGGAAAGATTGAAAGCCACTTTTAAAAAGTGGAGTGAGTGAATTGAAACCCGTGTTCATTTTAAGTTTCTCTATTTCTATATTTTTCGACATCTAGGCAATGCTCTGTTCTAGGTATGCTTTTGTGATTGCTGGGAGCTCAACACCATGACGTGGTCATCTAAAGTAATCTTTGGTTGCCTGCAAAAAAGATGTAACATACTATGGGCACAACGATGGGAGATCTTCAACCTAGCTTCATAGTGAGGTTCAACGATAAGAGTTCTTCAATGGAGAGAGTTTCAGTTAGGAACAACAGTAGCATCAGTTTTAATGAAGAAGATGGATAGATAAGTCTGAGGTCATCACTTGACAGTGGTTACTCACGGTCTGGGACGGTAGTTAGAATCTGGAAACCTCAAGGGAGGTTGTTATGTTTCAACTTATAAGGAGGGTTCGTCACAAAAAAAAAAAAAAAAAAAACCTACTATAGGAGACGTGAGTGATACTTAGGTAAATTAGAGGAGAAGGGAGTGTAGTTTCTCCTTAGTAGAATTGAAAATAGCCTAATCAGAGCAGGTGTCCAGCTTGTGTCTTCTCCCTCTCTCAACTTTATTTGGTAGATAAGATATACGCAGACACCCTGGCCACTCTCCACTTCATGGTTGAAGGAGTCTTGTAACTGTTCTTCTCCGTGTTCCACTTGTATCAATGAATAAAAAGAGATGATATTAGGGACCTGGGGCCATATTTTATAGAACTACATTTGTCCTTCCTACAAATTGAATTGTTACGTACTTTCCTTGTCTCTTCCATTCGACTTCTTAAGAGGAAAACCTAAAAGATGGTTATCATTAACATATATTAGTCTTCGACAATTAGTATGTGGAAGACTTAAAAAAAAAAAAAAATTCTGCAGTTTTTGGGGTGGTCGACAGTTATTATTTGAATTATGATAATAAACGGTTGAAAATTGACAAATTTTTATTTCTAGGGTATCGTGATAGAAATAAGTGCATTAAAGTAAAGATGTGAGTACATTGTTATCTAGACATAAATTGTTTTCTAAACATAGCCTTATATACAAGATAGGCTAAAAACAACCACTTCATTGTTAGGCCTGAGTAAAGAAGAAAAAAGATAAAAAAAAAAAAAAAAGAGAGGTTAGGAAGAGTATTATAGACATCTAGGAGGATCAGAACTACACTCCAAGGCCATGATGTAGGTGTTCGGTTGAAAAAAAGCTTGAAAAGATCTTCAAAGTTGGTTCACACTTCCTTAATGCTCCAGCCATTCAGTTGTGCTTGTTGAACTCCGAGGAGGAAGCCCCTAGTGGTTGCTTCAATGAATTTCCCTGTCGCCGGCTAATTGGTTGTAAGTTTCCTTTACAAAGCAAACAAGTTACCCATCCACACAAATTAAGACCTGGATGAGCGACAAAAACGCAAATCAAGATAGTAAAGTCAATGTTTGGAAAGCTAATATGTAAAGGTTGAGGTGCGGGATCAGGTACTTGTTGTGCAGGCAGTGTATTATAGCTAGAATAGAGACCGTTAATCCACCAAATACCATGTGAGAGAATTTTGTAGGGATTTGTTTTTTCAGATTTAAAAATTGTAAGGTTCCTATAACTCCATATGAAGTAGCAAATAATAATAAGGTAGAAAAGAAACTATTACAATTATCCTCGAGAATCAAATTGGAGTGAAAAAAAAATATATATATATATATATAAATATAATTAAGTGTTGAAAAGAACAAGCAGAGAGATGTTCAGTATGTAAACCCGGCGGGCAAACAACACAAATGCGCTTGATAAAATCACAAGAAAATTGGCAATTGACTGATTATATGCAAATATGTAATAGAGGTATCAAAAGTTCATTGACAGTTAGGCTATGTTTGTCACAAAGGGAATTAAAGGGAAGAGAAGTGAAATTTTCACATTTAAAAAAGAAATTTAATTAACCATTACCCCATTTGACTATATCATTAACTTCAAATAATTCCATATTTAGTTATAAAATTTCACTTTACTTTGCATTCAAAGCCTTTTGCTATAATATGTAAAATAAAAATTAAATTCAAAATATATCATTACTAAATATGGTTAAAAAAATTTAGTTCATATAATCACATGGGATCAAATGGAGGGTAATAATTACAAACATTCTTTTCTAAGTATGATTACAAGTATGCCTTTGAACACACATTGCAACAAAACAGAGGTCCAATTTTTCAAGCCAAAATTGTCAAAAGGTAAAAAAGATGATTCCCATACCAATCCAAGTTCTTTTTTATTTTTTTATTACAAAACAGATTAAAACCGAAATCCTTATGCCTCTTGAACTATTTCCAAATCTTTTTATTTTATTTATTTATTTATTTATTATTATTATTATTATTATTATTATTATTTTGTGAAAAACTATTGGGAAAATTACTAGATTACTCAAAATTGGGTTTTGACATACAAAATTACCCAACCAACGTTTAGGTTAACAGAACTTCTCAAATTGAGTTTGGGTATTACAAGAATACCCAAAATAGTACTCCACTATCACCCAAATTTCATTTTTGGCATTTATGCCCTTTCGTCTTCATCCCGTCATTCACTACCTCCACGGCTTCACCCCAGCGGCCTTGTCCTCACCAAGAAAAAGGAAGCCACCGCGGCCAGCAACGCTGCACCATGAAACTTAGCTGCCCCCTCCATTCTTCCTCCTTTTCCGAACCCTTTCTCTTCCTTTCCCTGCTGCTGCAACTACTAAACAGCAGCCACCGCCTGCAACTTTCTCATTATTCTGCTTCTTTTTCTTCTTCTTCTTCTTCACACTGCTGAAATCCGACCAACACCCCTTTATTCCTTCCGCTTTGATTTTGACCCTGAGGCTCTTCCATGGTTTTCGATCGGGGTGCAGGGATGACCCATCACTGGCTTCCCACTCAGGCCGGTGGACTCAGTCGTTGCTGGTCGAGTGGAAGGCCGGACCCCAACCTATGTGCATGCATAACACCCCACTGGAGATCTTGGTGATTTGGGGCTCTCTGTTGCTTCCTCGTCTTGCAGTCCCGTCAGAATATCCTAGTCCACCTATTAATATGTATACACCGGGCAGAATTGCAAGGAAGAGAGGTAAGGGAAGCAGGGGTTGGGTTACAGGGCTAAAGCGGGGAAGCAAGGGTAGGAGGTGTTGCTCGAGCCTCGAAGTAAGGTAGAGGCAGGGGTAAAAATGTCAAAAAACATATTAAGGTGAGGGTTGGATTTCGAGTAGTTTGGTAAACCCAAACTCAAAAGTGGGTAATTTTGTAGACTCAAGCTCAGTTTGGATAATTTGGTTAAGGGAAACCCAAAAGTGAATAATCATGTAATTTTCCCCAATCTGAAATTGATGCAATGTGTGTGCCAAGGCATATTTGCTTGTGTTGGGTGAGAAATTTAACAGTCCAGGCAAAAACTGGTTTTTATTTGCTGGTTGATGAGAAATTTCCTCCTGAGGATTTTAGAATGGAATTTACAGGAACGTTTTGTAAATCCAAGGTGTCAAAGAAAAGGATATTAGAAGAGAATTCCTTTTTCAATTCCAAAGGTTTTAGAAACGCTCTCATAAAATTGTGCTCCTGAACTGATCCTCATTAATGATGAATCAGATCAATTTGTAGGCAATTGATAAATTAGTACACAATTAAAATAGTTCTGATCCACTATAACAAACTCAATTACATTATTCAAAGAAATGACCCATCAATTTAGCTCCTAATTAATACAGGATCATTCAAGTCAGATTTCTTTGTTACTAGGATAGGTGAATTCTTAGGGATCCATCCTCCCAAGGAACCGAATGATAATTTTTCATTATCTAGATCGAGCAAGAATCAAAAGAAGGCAAGTACGTAACTTACAGACATATTCCACAGCAACAAATTATACTACATTCTTCTAAACAATTTGAAATGCCCAACCGGAACACTTCCAATTCATTGTGTTGTTACCCGTCAGTGCCTGGGTAGTTCCTCTTGATCCCCACATTTACAAAGTAACTGAAAACAGTTGGGGGCATATAAAAAGCAGGAAAAAGACACCAATTGCTTGCATATCGCCACGCACCAGACAAGAAGGAATTTTATAATCACACCGGGAGTGTGAGGAATAGAAGAAGACAAGCAGGAATTTTAGAGAGAAGTGGAATCAAAGTAGGATGGATTATAGACCACTCAAATTAAGGTAACCCTAATCTATACACTTGCAAGTAACTGAATATCTCTAAATATCTCTTGATCAAATAATAATAAAATTATTCTACAAAAATTCTAAGGGTTTGGCCACTTTCTACTTGTACAATAAAGGACCAGATCTTGACACTGCAAACCTTGGTAATGGACTTGGTCCAGTGCTAGCTGAAGTTGAGCCTTCAACAAATTTCACCTTTCGGCTTGTACTATATTCCAAGGGTCCAGAACGACGAATATTCCGTAGTTTGTTGTTGTCACTGCTACGAAGGTTTCTGCTACCATTGTCATAGATCTGCTCCTGGCTATGAGTAGATGTCGCCTTCACATGACCTGAATCATAAGCACCTGACTGAGGTGTCCAATCACCACGGTTCTGCCGAAATGTCGGAGAAGCATGAAAGACAGATAAAGAAGGTGATTGTCTGGATGATGGGCTCAGCAATGCCAGTGGAATTGATAGAGAATTTGAATGGTACTGGCTATAAATGGAACGAAGAATTGTGTAAGGAACATGGAGCTCAAGAGTGCTTCTTGGAAGATACGGAGAGAACTCGCAAAGCTGGTCTAGGAAGATCAGCTTTGCTATGACATGAGACCTGTGGGGAGAAAATCAAGTTAATGGCATGGATATTGTAACAATTGAAAATGCATGCAAAATGGAAAAGGAGGGGGAGCATATCTCAGATGCTACAACATAGATTTCATCAACATATTGAAAATTTTCAGGTGGAGACAAAACAAACTTGTATCTCTTAGTTTTTTAAACAGGATCTCAAGGCTCAGGAATAAAAGATTGATTCAGGCACTTAAGTGAGTCTTTTTGTAAAAAATCTGTTTCAAGATTAGGAATTTTGTTGTATTAAAATTATAAAAAAGTTAATTAAGTTTACTGTTCCACTTTCTTATGTCATCCCTCATTCGTATCATGGTCAATGAGCAAGTAAATCTCAGGAGCCCTTCACGCATCACCGAGGGAATGTCAAACTTTAGAATAATTGATATTTGACTTGGTAGGCTACACAGAATCTCAAATCAACCAAGTCAGCAATCATAAAGTTAGCTGCAAGTTTTTACAACTTTGTGTTGGACAAATGTGAAAAATCCGGAACAAATTTCCCTTACTCGTAAAGCTGGCCCAATTATGTCAGTTGATAATCTTAAGCTTCTTAAGCCCTTCTAGCAGCTTAATATGCCTGTTTGATTAACGTACTGCATATTTTACCCAAAAAAAAAAATTAGCGTATTGCACATATAGCTCTAAGATAAAGATTCATGGGTAATTTCTTCTATCAACTCTTTTTAATTCCGGTTGGTTGGACTTTGTAATGTTAGATTCAGTGTATTAAGGGGCCTTAACATATCAAGAATGATGGATGCAAGTCAAGAGTTATCAAGCAAACCTCACAATAAAAAAACATTCTGTAACTATAATTATACAGTAGGGAAAATACCTGTTACTCTCACTCCAAGAATCCAGTATAGTCCCTACAGCACATTTAACAAAAAGCTGCATCACAGACTTTATGTTTGCTTCAACAGAAAAACGATTATGTATTTCAGGCTCTGTAACCTCAGCAGCATGCCCATTTGACAGGGATTGCTTATGCTGTTGTTCTCTTTCCAACCTAACAAATTCACTGCCTGCAATCACAGAATTGATGCACCTGCAAGAACATTGTTTAGCCTGAATAATTGAGGCACTACAAGGTAATTAAGCATTACAAGAGATTGGAAGCTTTCTCCTACAAAATGACAATCCATTTACAACAAAATTATAAAATTCGGGAATATTCTTTCAAAGGCCCCACCTAATAAATAAATCTGGATAATCATAACTATCCCAGAATCTGTTCTGATCACAGCATCCAATTGTTATACAGCAAAGCCAATAGAGCAGCATCAGATAGTTATAACCATTCAACTAAATAGATAATTGGGCTAAAAGATGTACTAAAAAGTCATCCTCCGGACGAGTCATGATTCCCTGCAGAATGGTATATTTCAATATCTATACATTTTCTACTCAATGATCCTGAAGATTGGCATACGGTAAGGAACATCCATGAGCTGATACTATGGTTGAAGGCCCCTACTTAACATTCATAATTTAAAGGCATGCCACATCATAGTTGCCAAGGCAACCCAAGGCTGTGGCCAGGCGCTCTAGACATCCATGCCATGTATTACTTATGCCATAAAACTGACAGCATGCCTATTGCACTGAAAAGTGCTTTGTCACCTAGGTGGCACCTTGACAACTATGTGTTACATGTTTTGTTTCTCTTCTTTTCAAATAATTCACAATTGTGTCATTGATAGATAATCACATCTTATTAGATTTACTTAAACATAAAGTAAGGCCCACCTAGCCAAGCAGTGGATATTGTTGTTAAAGCCCCCAATGTTGATATTGAAGGCAGTTGTGTTCCAGATACTGGATGTCATGAATGCAGCCAACAGATATGGCAATAGATTCCATGAACCATCATTGGCACCACCAACCTCTCCCAAAATTGACCTCACCCAATCTGAATCATGATCTCCAACTAAACCAACACTATTTGCCACCACCCTCAACCTCCTAATATCCTCCTTCTCAGGTATCTCATCAGGTAAATGCTTAGTAACCCCAGCTAGCAAAGAAAATATTAAAGGTGCACCTTCATCCAGCATGGCCGCTGCAGCCTCTGATAAAAGCCGATCAAAAGCTAGAGCCTGGCCAGCCTGAATGCAAAACCTAACCACTGTGTCTATGTCCACAATTTGCTTCAAATTTGCCTCTCTTTCCACCTGGTCACCAGAATGCATGCTTCCAGCAAATGCCTCGAGAACCTCATGGTTCAAGCGCAATGATGTGTCAATGCAATTCAGCAATGCAGCTGTGTGTTCTTTCATCATTTTGTCTAGTCTGTCAACTCCATAGCCACCAAAAATACGAATAAAGGATTTCAACTCCCTTACATCTGCAACTGAGTCTGCAAAATATCCACCAACAGGCCTTGTGCTCCTGAAACAATTGTGCATTGGTGCAAACAAAATCCCTGCACCAGATACATCCTTCACTATGTTTTCAACATACCAGTTGCATACAGCTTCAACAGCAGATCCAGTATTTTGGTCTGCAGATTTTTGAAACAAATGAAGGGAAGAAACTGGGCCAGAGAAGGCCTCTGTGAGTAAGACTTCTCGAATGCCCTGGGTCAGATCCATGCTAATGTGCTGCTCTGCTAAATGCACAATGCTCATATGTCTGCGGATCAGTGACTCCAAAATGGATGGCCGCTGAAGATCATTATCAGTTTTCAACACTGCTAGAAGTCTCCTCCTGAAATTCCCAATGATGCATTCCCTCATGTACTGCACAGTAATGAGAGGTGTGTTATGCTTGAAGTTGCAACAAGTTGATGGGGTAGGTTTATTTAGAAGCATAATTGGAAAACAATAATAGATCAAAAGAAAAGTAATTTGACAACAATCAATAATCTTAATTTTATAGGACATAGGATACACAGAACTGATCAATAAAAATGCAAGACAATAAAATTACTGCTCTAGAGCAAAAATTATTAAGATCTCTCTCCATGAACTTTCTCTTATTAGTTCAGATACAACATTCTGTGACCTGGATCAGCTTGGAAGGTTGAATATGTTCACCCATCACCTAAGACCCCAAAATTGGTGGGTCAACCGTCAACCTATGTGACTTTTTTGTCCAACCCATTTATCTTGTCACTCGATCAACTGCAATATGGTTGACCCATAACCCATTAACTGCATGATTGGACCATTAACACTAAACCAATCCTAATTACACATATATTTAGCAAAAATGTCAGAAGTTTACATATGTTGACACCCAGACCATGACCTGTTCTGCCATTCTATTCTCTCCAAGATGGCAAGCAAGTCAACATGTCAGAATCTATCAATTTTAATCCTCTTGCACTGTCCTTAAGTTGTCTTTTTGGGCTTAACATGAGTGGTCTCCAAGCCACATATGCATCACCCAGAGAGACCCTTGCAGAAGAGTAACTTTTGCTTGTGAAGCAGCAGTCCACCTTACACCATTATCCATGACAGGAAGTATTACAAAGCGAGGAAGTCAAGTAGTAAAGCACAATTATAGTCTTCCTCGACAAGGGGTTGGAATGTACAGAGACACATTAAGTGTGCTCTCTAAAGATGTTGTTAGGTGAAGAGATACCAGGAAATTATACAAGCTTAATGTGATTCATATGCTGGAATTTGATGACAGTAGGCTCAAAGGCATCTTAAGTGTATTACAACGAAGTTGGAAGTATCTGAAGAAGAAAGATAAAAGTCTCTTACCTCCCTTAATACAAAGACATGGTTTAGAACACATATGGGTTCCATATCATTCAAAACAGAGCATAGATTGGTCAACCTCTGCATTGCAGCCTCCAACCTGTCAAATCATTCAAACCAGAAGGCAATCAATTATTTTTTTTAACTACTAAAACGAAAAACCTCCCAAAAGAATCTGGTATTGATTTTCCATGTCTCATGCTCACATCTTGATAGAACCATTATTTTCGGGGAAGCTCTCATGGCCAGGCAATGGGAAACCAGAGATGCCCTTTGGAGATTTTGTAGCAGGGTTTGAGGCTTTGGTTGCATAATTCATGTGAATTGCTGCTTGTTCTGGAAGAAGCTGAAATTTGCACAAAATTAATCTTTAAAACATCATTTCATTGAATTAGCCCCTGCATAAACAGAAAACTAATTACCTGAATTTCAAGAGAGCCAAATCCTCCTTCAGAGTCAAGAATATTGATTAGTCCTTCCAATCCACCCATGACAGACTCAATAATAGATTCAACATATAAAATAGCATCTCGGCCAATTTTGGATAACTGCACTGACACAGGAAGAAAATAACTGTCATGCCATGATATACTAGTGTTCTTCAGTAAGATTAGCTGAAAACTTTTCTCATGAAATCAACACAAAGGGATAAATCTGCACACAAAATAAAAATTGCTGGTAATAGATCTGCCAACACACAATTCTAGAAGACTGATTAATGGAAAAGTAAAAATAAACTGCCCTGATGACTAGCATAAAAATGTTCTAACACTTCTCCTGGTGGCCATTGTTCCATCTAACTTGTTGCTTCACATGTATGCTCTTCTAATCATGTACCGTGCTGTATGCTAAACACTAGCCAAAATTTCTACCATGTGGCAGCTCAGTTTTTTTTTTTTTTCTCAACTTTTACAAACATGTTGCCCACATCATCCAACATCATAGTAAATTTTATCCATGTCAAATTTTCCCACATTGGAGAAAAATATCCAAAGAACTGATTGAAAATTCAATGTTGGTAGTAGATTGGTTCAACCAGTGAAAATACAAGGGAAAAAGCTCAATACACATTCAATGGAGATGGGACCCTAAATTTGAAATGTTGCTAATCCAAAGGATGTAAAAACCCATCCAATGGCAGGTCCTGCAAGACCCACCCTCCCCATAGCTCAGAAGTGGTGGGCCACCATGAGAAGCTTTCTTATGATGAGGCCATGAGATGGAGTTTTCCCCATATTAATTAGATTGTCCAGGTCAAGCAGGAGGCAAAACCTTAACTGGACAAGTTATGGCAAAAAGAGCAAAAAGGGCAAAAAGCAATCTTGTCAATCTGTGTTGCTTAATAGTAAGAAGAAAAAAAATATTATACATCCAGTACCTCTTCTGGAACTACCATAGAGGCACATTCTGGAAAGCTACTAGCAACTCCAAGCCATGCACAGCAATGTTGTGGGCGCCCTTCTGGCCCAAACATGGTGTTCCTGAAGACCTGATTTTACACTTTTACCATCAGATAACAACTACACCGAAAGACATACAACACCAATGGCATAGGTGGAGTAATGAGCCTTAAAACCAATAAAGAAACCAATAAAGAAAATCAGAAAGGAAACACTTACTGCTGTAAGATGGTGGTGATAGAAGTACAACTTTTTAAGACTTCCATGCCTTGACAGCTGAGATTCAAGTTCATCAACACACCTGTAGTATAAAATCTACTTAATAGATACACAAATATATTATCTAGAATCTATGTATCTCTACATAGTGCTTGTAAGTGCATGCATCCTTTGGGCCCCAATGCCCAATTCTTCCCAGTGAGGAACTTGATAGATTTTACCCTTTTTTTTTTTTGGAGTAACAGAATTTAGTTCTATGGCTTGTTTCTAGTTATCAAGGTGACAAAGTGAGCAAGGCGATGGAGGATGGCAGAAAATCAAAGCAACTACAACAAGGCGATGCCTTGGCGCCTAGGGGTGAAGGCGATGCTGAACCGCCTTGTTGCCTAGATGACGCCTTGATAACTATGTTTGTTTCCCAGAAATTTATAAAATTTAATGAAAATTCTTCAGTCATATGAAAATATATGATACCCATTTTTAAAGCTGTACAAAGACTCAAGGAATTCTTAAATGGACAAAAATTGTAAGAAAAATAAGGCATAAAATTAATATGTGATAAACATAAAATCTTCATTGAAAATAGGAAGCACCTGGACCAATTGAAAGCAGAATTCCCTTCTGATAATAATCCCTCTTTCCCAGTGGAAACAGTAGCTTTCTCCAAATGTCTAATGTTTATGGATGACCGAGACGATGTGACAATCATTAATATTGACAACCAATCCTTACGAAAATCCTAGAACACAAATGGAAGTTTGTTAAGGATGGGAAACAGTAGTACATCTCAAAAAAATATCATTATCAATAAAAAGGCTATTTATAACAAGAACAACAAAATTAAGGCAGCATGGTAATCCACTTTAGACTAGCACTCTTAAACTATTAATAGATTTCTTTGGAGCATGCCCAAGGACCTAGACATTATGGGCCAAAAGTACTGATGTTTGATGGTGATGAAGAGGGAGAAGGACAGTGAATTTTTTTTTTTTTTTAAAAGAAATATAATACTCATTGAGGTGTGTTAGAAATCACTTTTAGACCAAATGTGACACACCTCGTTCTTCGACATAAAGATTTGGCAGATTTGAAGTAGACTCAAGCCTAAATCCCCAGTTCTTGGGAAAAATCCTCTTTACAAGGAATGTCTATTCTTCTGTGGTTTGTCCCTACCATTACGACTCATATACCTTGTCATGAACCTTCAACCTCTGATCCTTTGCAGTCCCTCATTTGATGATTCTTATCTCCCTATTTCTGCTCATGACTCGTATACAGAACATTAAATAAGTGTTGACAATTTCCAACACAGCCCACTAACCCAAAATGAAAATGACAAAGAGTGGGTGGGTTCAGTCTATTCAGTTGAATCTGACAAGGACTTATTCATTCTTGAGGTTGAGAATTCAGGTCATGCTGTTGTTACTTCTTCAGATTAACTGAATCTTTAACCTCAAACAGGAAATTTTTGTAAAATTTTCATGCTCACCAGCATGACCTATTTAGAGAATGAGAAAGTTGTATTTGTCTTCTTGTTTGCGGCTTAATTGCAGGTCAAATCTTGTGCTCAGGTTTCCTAATTGTGTTCGAATTGAAGTAATCTGACCACATGAATCTTATACAACACAAACAACCACCAAATGACACCCACTAGCATCCCATTTCTATTGATTCCTACGGGTTCCTTATCTCCATCCTACTGAGCATTTGCATCCTCCTTGTCTTATATCTTTGCCTCAGAAATTCAGAATGGCAATGTGCTCACCCCTACTTTTACCATGTGATCAGGTGATGTGGCGATTCCAACAATTGGATAGATAGGTCTACATAGGACACGTCAAATTTCAGCAGGACAAAATTCAATCATATAGATCAATGTATTGGCATTTTATCTTGTACTTTCCACCATAGATTTGCCTTCAGCTATTTTAAAATTAACATATTTTCAAGCATTTTTTCATAGATCTTTGGAGCTTTATTTCGTCCATGTGGCCAGTTCCATTTTGTTTGAAACTTGACATGTGAGTGGGAGACTGTAGCCCCTAGCAGCCCACAAAATATGGGCCCACCCTGCAAGTGGCAGATGTTAGGACCACTTAAGAAGGCCTTCCAAGGTAGACCATGCAGGAAACCACATCCCAGCCCCAGATATGTAATTCTCCTTCCTATATCCATATTCTTTCTTGTCTTCTAAAACCCTAGACAAAATAAACCAAGCATCAACAAGTAGCTACAAGATAACAGAGTGCCACATACTAACTAAGATACATAGATGCTATCTTAAAATATACCAGTTAAAAGAATTGGTCTTAGAAGAAGTAGTAGTTGTAGCAGCAGTTAGTAATACAAATAGGCATAGAAATATGTTGAAAAAATTACTTACAGAGAGATCACATGTAACGGAAGAAATATTTTCACCCTGCAGCTTTGGTATGTTTTCAAGATGGTGAACAATCTGCTGAAAAAGCCCTTTCAATGTCGCATCAAGATCCAGAGCCACCATGCCTGGAGTACCCAGTAAAAACCGGATTCTACCAGCACAGGACGATAAGTATGATAAAGCATAGCCTCTAATTGCTGCAGACAAGCAAGAATATTCAATAGTAAAAGTTCTTCCAAAAAGAAAGGCCATTTCTTCAGTACTGAAAGAATTATGATCATATGCAGTTATGCAGCATCAACAGAGAAGAAAGTTGTATTAATCCGAGATACGTGAGGAAGAGATATTATCTTGAAAAGAAGCACTTTAAAACCATTCTATCCATACCCAATTCAAAAATTGGGCTGGAATACAAGCCAAATATTCATGGTCTGAAATTCGGTTGTGCGAGAATCCGTGATCAGTTCTACCAATTCAATATATATTTCATACTTCATATGAACAATTTTATATGGAGCAAATGAAATGAGCAGCCGACATAGAGCAAAGATGCTAGGGAAGGGGTAATAGCGAACAATGAAGGCTGAACTCCGTCCTAGTCACCAAAACTTTAGGTCAATGAACCATGAAGGTTACTGTAAACTGTCAACCAAGTTAGAAGTCTTTTCATTCCTACACATTAATTATGAGAACAAATCTCAAATAATTTACATTTATACTTTAGCCAAAGCTTAGGCAAAGTTCTAAACAAAAAACTACAGCATATGACTGCAAAATATTCTGAGGTATTCCTATTGTAATATGGTCATAGTTGTCACGGCGCCAAGGTGAACCAAGGTGGTGGAGGGTTGTCTAAGCGCTTAGGCGAGAAGGCGCCCGCCTTAAGGCGAACTAGGCGAACAAGTGTTATTTTTTATTTTTCCTATTTTCTAACATTATTTAGTAAGTTATATATACCTTGTATCATAAAAAATCAAGATTAAGCCATATCAAGTCATTAAAAATCAACATTTAGCCACATCAAACCATAAAAAATTAACATTAAGTCATATTAAGTTATAAAAAATCAACATTTAGAGAAATGCTCTTATTCTATAATAAGTTTGACTGGTCAAATGATTTTATTTTTACATGAGACTTTTTGTATTAGTTATAATATAAAACCAGCTTTCTAACAAGTCTAAGATTACTTAAATCTGAGTTGCAATGACAAAGTAATGCTTCAGTCAAACTTATTTTTAAGTGTGCGAATACTGTTAAAATCGCCTGAATGAAAATAATTTTATGAATATCAAAACAAAATATTTTTTTACCGGACTTTTGGTTTTTAGCAATGTTTTAACATGATAGAATTTATAAAATTTTCATAATTGAGAAAAAACCCTAGCATTTAAAAGTTGAAAATCGTCCCTATAACCAAAATCCAGTTTTTGTTCTTGGACTGGGGGGTTGACTTTTTATCCTTTTGGAATTTGATTTTTAAACTATTTTTATTGGATTCAAATAGAGGGTATTTGCTTATTTATGAATAATATCTTAAGTAAATGAAATAACAAATATTAAAAACATTTACTTGAATGATATTTGGCATAAATAAGTGCCGAAACAGAAGGCAACATGCAGTGCAACAAGGCGGCTGTCGCCTAGGCCTCAGGCAAACCGCCTGGACGCCTAGGCGACGCCTTGACAACTATGAATATGGTTACTAATAGCAGATGGTACTACCGAAAAGTAATGTATTTTTATATTCTCCTTTAATGACTAATGAGAAAAGAAGATGCTATTATAGCGGAATACTACTAAAACACTGTTGAATTTATTTTTGACCATCAAATGAATACAGGAAAAATACCATGCCTATGACCATTTATTCAAGTATTTACTCTATAAGGTCGGCCCCTCCAATGGAGGTTGATAATCCTTTGAGCACAGGTAAAGTAGACAGCCATGGAAGTGCATGATCAGCTTGACTAAAAGTAAAAGGGAAATTGGTAATAATAATATGGGTGAACGTTTCCTTGATGCCCCATCAAAAACTGCTCAAATTTCTCACCATTTTTTTAATTTTTGTACACATTATCATTTATCCATCCAGAGTGTGTCAGCCCAATCCCATTTCCCCACATGGAAATGAAAAGCTGTAAAATTTAAAATAAAATAACTTCGGCAAATTCAGTTTAACCACTGAAAGGGGTTAAAAGTTTTATGCAGGTGGACTACCAATGAAGATGGGGCCCAAAACTTGACAATGTTTAATCTAAGGGGGGAACTATCCATCTAGCAGTTGGTTTCACCAGAAGAACCCTCCACATGGTTAAAAATTTGAGCATCAAGCTTATTTTGATTCTTAACAGGTCATGTAAAGGACATTTTTCATATATAATAATAGTGGATTTTTTTTAATAAAAAATGAGAAAGAAATAAAAAAAATAGAGCATGAAAGGTCTTGGCAAAAATATTTACAAGATTAGAGTAATATTTCCTCTTTCTTGCCATGTTTGTAGGGGTGTTTGGTAAGCACACAATGCAAACTACTCCAATAGGCGTACTTTCATCCTTTAATCCTTTTATCCACCTCTCTTCTATAGACTACGTTGCACAAACTAGTGAACACTACAGCTACTGACATCCTACCATGACATTCCAACCACAAAGACCAAACAACAGTAGGCGAAGTTAAACAAAGAAAGCACCCGGCACCAACCACAGGCGAGATTTCTATTCCCCCTTGTCAGATATTTTAACATATGACGTGTGCTTCCATCAAACCCAGTTTCATGAGATTAAATTAATTAATTGCAAATTTATTATGTGCTTGTTATAATTCTTTTTTTATGTGCAAAGGCCCAATAATATGGTTTATTTGTTCTCAACTATGGACAAGCTTGGGCACTCCGTCATAGGTTGCCGCATTATATATTACTCCAATAAGCATTGGTATGGAAATATAAATACAGGCACTTTAAAGTGTTGAACAATGATCCATGGAAACTCTTGAATGGTTCACCGCCAATTGTTTTTGCAACAGGAATTTCTGTAGTTTCTTTTTCCCATACCTGAGAGGCATTTACTTTTGTGTTCTTGTCTAGAGCTTCTGTTGTGTGCCAATGGTTGATGTCTACTGATAGGAATGGCTACAAACCAGATATTCTGGCACTCAAAAGTTGTTTCTTAACTGCTATTCTATGACCATGCCCCTCTAACACCCATTAAAACAAGTTTTTGGCTGTCACAGACTTATAGGTATTCTGGCACCCTGAGGAGGATGGAATGCCCTCAACCGAGCAGTTAAGAACCTTCTAGCTTCTAGCTAGTGGTTTGTGAGTGGATAGGGTATTGCATGGAAACCTATCTAGTCACCTACCTGATTGGTCTACCTTTGAGCACTTTATCTAACCTCCTACACACTTTCAATCCTCTTCCAATATTTGATCACACTTATTCTTCAGATCCAGATACAGATCTGAAAGTGCATACGTAGTGTGTTTTCTTTACTTACTATAAGACTAAGACTCCCCCCAACACAAAAAAAAAACTTCTTAGATGATAGTAATAAGTAATAATAAGGAACAGTAAGTAAAAGCAGTTTAACAAATAATACAACAAGCAAGTGGGGTCACATGTGCCATACAGCTGTGAATATTTGTATCTACTTTTGTTCAAATTCAATAGCACATTCTGTCTTCTTTTACCCCCTACACTCCACCACCTAAAGTGGTTAAGCAAGACTCTTTGGAGTCTTATCTTCTTTCGTAACAGGAAAATGAGTTGGTGGGGAGAAGAGGGAAAAAAATCAGCCAGAAGTAACGGGTTTTACAAGGGAAGAAGATGTGCCCATTGAGCCTTAAGGGTGTTTTAACTTTTGATGCGATTTTTGTTCAAGTAAAATTGAAAAAGTAGCCTTTACCAAAGTTGCTTGCATGGAAAACATTTTGAAGACCCTGACATTCAAGGATTGAGAGGAAAAGTTCCTCTGATTTTTGAAATATGTTTGTCAAGACCTTTAATGCTCTATTTTATATATATATATATATATATATATATCACAAAATCCTAATAATGATAATTAATACATAACTAAATATAACTAACCTGCGATGTATTTGCGCACTAGACAGCAAAGGCGATCCATTCCATCCAACAAGAACCCTATTGTAGGATCATTTGGATCCTGCAACCAAAGTCAAAGTAGTAAAATTCAAGCAGTTGATCAGCTGCTTGATACAAAAAATAAATCCCAAGAAATTTTTGCTGTTATCCAAGTTAAATGATATAAAGAACGCTTACTATCTCAACTGGTATTATCTTGACAGATTTAGATTTTGATGATCCAATTCCAACATGTTGAAAATACCAAATGACCTCAGATTGAGCTAAAGCCAATGCGGAAAATACCATCTGCAAATTCACAAAAAATAGTTATTGTTTCCCTTAATAGCAAAGGGCAACTCTGCAAATGGCCAAATGTTATTTATTGGGAAAAGAATGTGTGGTACTCCATGCAGATCGTGGATCATATTAATCAAGTCAACTCTAAGATGGAGTAAAAGCTTCAAAAGCCAGATTAAGATAAATAAAACTTGCAATTTTTGGAAACTTATAAAGTTGTTCCTTTGAGTTTTTGCTTTCCGTTTCTTTTTTTCTTCTTTTTTTTTTCCCCAAAAAAGATGTTTTTAGATTGTGTCAACCAAGGGTATTGCACCATCCCTGAGAAACTCATATTTAAGCATAGTCGTCAAGGCAAAGCTTAGGCGATGACTAGGCCTCTGGGCGGCCTAGTGGGGGTCTGGGCAACTGTGGTCTTATTGCACTAGCGCCAAACTACAAGTGCAGCACTTATTTATGTCAGATATTATCCATATTTGTTTTTACATGCACTTGCCCCCTACTAAGCCACCAGATGCGGTGATAAGTAGGCAAGGGCAAGTCCATGTAAAAAGTCTAGCCCATAAGCGTAGGCTTAGACTATTACCCTAGAACATGGGTTCCTTAATTACCTACAAAAGTGGGCAGCATACCAACCAAATAGATTTCTTCCTAAGTAGAAGGTCCAACAAATTGTTATGTAAGGATTGTAAGGTTATACATGGGGAGAGCCTCACCTCTCAACATAAACTAGTGGTCTTAGATACGTGCCTCAGTACGCAAAAATGTAAGATAAGGAAGTTTGTGTGCCCGAAGGTAAGGTGGTGGAGATTGAAAGAAGATTCCTTAGATTCATTCACTAATATAGTGGTCAAACAAGGAAAGTGGGACTTTGAGGGAGACAACAATACAATGTGGACTAAGATGATGTCCTGTATTTACTATTTAGAGGGTTGCTAAAGAAGTTTAAGCGAATCAAAAGGTATCTGTGTGGCCTTGAGAGAGACTTGGTGGCGGGATAAAGAGGTCTAGACAGCCATTAAGACTAAGGAAGATGGTTTTAAAACTTGGCAAAGTACTAAAGAGGTATAATGCTGCAAGAAACGAAGCACAGAGGGGCATCTAGAGTGTTGTGTGAATGACATATTCATGTAAAGCTTAAAGGAAAATTCTACAGGACAGTCATATGACCGGATATGATGTATGGGGCGGAACATTGGGCAATAAAGAAGCATAATATAGATAAGCTGAGTGTAGCAGAGATGAGGATGTTGAGATGGATGTATAGCAAAACTATGAGGGATAAGGTAAGGAATGACTGATTTTTCTGATTTGGCTGTCGGCCGAGAGACCTTACGCCCACAACCACCTAGAGTCCCCTCAAGATTTTGCCGTCTGGAGCAAACTGACCTCTCGCCGGGCTGCTCCCCCCTCCTCTCTCTTCTTCTTCTTCTTCTCTCCTTCTCGTCCTCTCCCTCTCCCTCTCATCCTCTACTCTCCCTTCTCTTCTTCTCCTTCACCCCTCTCCTCTGAACTTTCTTCCTCCTCTCCTTCTTCGCTCTCACATGTTCAGGAGGTGAGATCCATCCTAGCCGCCTCCCCTTTCTTCCCTCTCCCGACTCGATCTTGATCCGGTGATGGTCTGCCGTGATCCTGCTAACCCTCCTTGAACCGTTGGCTCCTTCTACCGACATTCACTGGGTTTGTTCAAGTTTGGCTCTATTGTCGTCCATCTGCTGCTCCGACCTGCTCACAGTTTGGATCACTGGCTCTTCTCTCCGACCTGCTCCCTTTGTTGACGATCGTTGGACCTGTAGTTGTTCTTCTCCCTCCCTGCTTCCAGAATGGCTCATTGGTTCCTCTCCTCCTTCCTTCACCGACGATCGCTGGACCTGTTGCTGTACTTCTTCCCTCCCTACTCTTGGTTTGGCTTGTTGGTCCTTTCCCCCCCTTCGCCGACAATCGCTGGGCCTGCTAGGTTGAGTGTGCTTTGCGCAGGCAACCTAGCCATGCTCTATCTCATGGCAAATCGAATGTCTCTCACATTTCTCCTGCTCGAGTCGCTGTCTCGGTGGTTTTGGCAAGCTCTTTGCATGGCTCCATCCCGCAAGGTTGCCATCATGCTCGGCTGATAGCCACCTCGTCGTCACCCTCAGAAAGGCCGGCGCCCCTCCCCCTTTGCGGCTGTCTCTTCTGCAAGGCCAGCTTCTCCCTTGGCCGTGGCCCTCTCCAAGGCCCACGGTCAGCCGTCATGCCTTCCTTTTCTGCTGGAACTCCGATTCACATATTGACGGCTGGAAGTTGTTATGTTGAGACTTGGTGCTAGGGTTTGGTGGAACCCTACCTCCATGTCCCCTTTTGCCCCTCCTATTTGAGATTCTGGGTTCTTGTTCAGCCCATGTGGGCTTCTTTTTTTTGGCTCTTGTTTTGTCCACTTGGGCTTCAATTGTATTAGACATGTCATTTGTGACATGTCTTTCACTCCTTAAGCCCACTTGGCCTTGGTTGCTGTCTTCCTTGGACTTTGGTTCCCTTATTTAGCTTGTATTTTCCCTTAGTGGATATATTTTCCCTCCCCATCTTTTAATGCATCTATTATTAATTCACCCAAAAAAAAGAAGGTAAGGAATGAGTGCATTAGAGCTGATTTAGGAGTTGCCTCTATTCAAGATAAGCTCTTAGAAAGTCATTTGAGGTGGTCTGGCCATGTTCAACAAAAGTCTAGGGATGCACCAGTAAAGAGGAGTTATCACATTCATATGGAAGGAGCTAAAAGAGATAGGCAGGTCTAAAATGGCACAGGAGAAGTAGTGAGGAAAGACATGTAGAGTTTAGCACTCGACTCTAATATGAAAACAAATAAAGCTATTTAGAGGGCAATGATTCATGTACCAACCCTATTTAGGTGGGATGTTTCTGAGACGTTGTTGTGTTCTTCTCTTCTTACTTTTATTATTATTTTCTCATAGATCCATCATCCATGTAGCTGACCACATTTAGTTGGGAAAAGGATGAGTTGTGGTTGTTGGATTGTATAGGAGCAAAGTACTTGTAAGTATAAATTGTAACCATAGATGTCAAGGTTTGTCAAGGAATCTTGCTGTCCAAGGCTACTAGTCCCCTTATGTTTCAAGGAGCCCAAAGACTATATGATATATGATATATGCCTATAACGTGGAATACAGGCTTGGGACTTGGAACATGAAAAAAATACATGGCATAAGGCAAATATACCAGTAATATGATGCTTGCTTTGGGTGCCTTGGTGCCCTCACAACTATGCTCGTCACTAAATACTAATTCAGTGCAACCTTTATGTTTGTGAATTTTAACTCCTCATCTCTTCCTCCATTAAATAAAGTTCATGTTATCCATTCAAAAGAACAAATAAGCCCATACTAGAGCTACACCACCGAAAAAATGTAGGCGACAACAATGGAAAACTCATCTCAATATCTTTATCATAAAGTTCATCTGTGCGTATACTTTTTTAGTATTTAGTTTAATTGTTGGCAAGCATATTTTCTTCGCCTGATATGCAACAGAAGATAGAGGTTGATCAAGAAGAGAAAAGAAACAAAGGCAAAATGTTGCAGACCCAAAAGGTTGTAACAGCTCATATTCACGATGAGAAAAAGACTTCATGATTCACCAATCGCACTATTTGGAACAGTAATAAGATGTTTACTTCTCTGTATTTCGATTTCCTATTTCTAGTTTCTCGTTCTTTGTAGAGAATTTAGTCTTACATATCTAGTAGACAATTTTTAGAACTTTTTCTTTAGATTTTTTTGTTCGTAGTTTCAGCTTTAACATTCTTCAAATTCGAGTTCTGAATCCTAGTTATATGTATCTGTTACACTTACTCTAACCTCTAAAAACATTCCATTCTCTAAAAAGGGCAGAGAAAATTATACAAGAAATTCAAACCATTCTAGATTCCACATATATCGGATTAAAGACCCAACTTCAGGTCTGCATATGCAGCAGCTTCATACCTTTCTGCAGCATAACTAGACTCTTGAACTTTTACTTTTGTAAATGAAATTAGTTTGGAGTCTCAGATTTCTCCCACAATCCTGGGGACAAGTAGTTTGATTTTCTAAAAAATATAAAAGCATTCCTTCTTCAGCAGGTTCAAAGAAAGTATGCCAGAGGGCAATGAGATAATCAATGTCACAAGAAAACCATTCATTTCGGTTTTCGTGTTCAAATCAAGCTAGGGAACCTCAAAGAAAAAAGCAAAAAAATATATCATTTATGAGAGACACCTAAAATTGCATACATTTACTGATACTGCCTCTCCACCTTACAGATTCAATTTAAAGACATGATAAGAATTTCCATTCCAATAATAGGAACATTTACCACTTCATTACAAAGAAAGAAAAGAATCCAATATTTAAATGAACTGATAGCATATCACAACGCACATTTGAGGATGCCTACAGTTCAGAGATACCTGAATGTGTTTTGATGGTTAAGACTTGAAACATACCTGAATGTTGGGAGCTAATAAACTTGGCTGATCAGTGAAAAAGAGAACCATTCTTCCAATTTCTTGTTTCAATAATATTCTCCTCTCACGATGTATGGCATCACAGGATATTAATGCTTGTTCATGCACCTCACTGCAATTCTCAACGAGTCATCACATACGAAATATCCCAAACACTGCAACATTTATAAAGCCAAAAAAAAAAAAAACAAAAAAAACGAAAAAAAAAAAAAAAAAAAACAAAAAAACAAAACAAAACAAAAACAATCTCTTCTTTTGTCATTTCCTTAATCAATTAAGTCCTCTGCATTTGCTTCAATAGTCACTATGATGTCAATGCATAAACAATCAACATCATACAAAGATTCGGATACCTCATAGAACCAGTAGAACTAGTACAGGGCACCCTTAAGTTGACATATTTAGAGGACCATGAGTTCCACCAAGATGATGTGTACCATGGATTAGCATGATTAGACAATCTTTCTTATTATAGTTCATTTTAGAACTTTATTATATTTTTTCCTTTTATTTTTGTCACATGTTATACTAATTTCTAAACAAACAATATATTTGATAAGATAAAATATTGGGACCACATACACATTTTGACTTTAGGCCTGGGAAATCTCAGGAACCCACAATGGCACCAACTCTTCGTTAATTAGATGAGACAATCCGATGAAGGTTGCTATGGGATGATGTGGCAGAAGGCTCAAGATTTTGCCTTTTGGAAAACTTAAGTGTTTGCTAAAAGTAATAACTGTATTCCTCAAAAATAAATCAATAAAACTTACCTATTGAGCATGCAAAGTAGCGAACCAACTATCCTCAAGCAAAAGATATGACAAAAAACTGGAAATGATGTTTTATCTCCTCATAGTCCATGATCTTTGCTTTATCTTTACTTATGGGAAGTATCTAAGGCTTTCAGTCCTAAAGCCTACTGATGTGAAAGTATCAATGTCATACCTCAGCATTTTCTCAACCTGCTTTGCAACACTATACTCCAAATCCGCTTCTTTTTGCTTTGCACGACCAGATTTTGCCATTTTCTTTGATTCTAAAACACGTGGTAAAACGTACAACTGATAATCTTCATGCACTAGTGCATACTGCATTTTATAAAATTATGGGCATGATCAGCCAACAAAACAAGATCTACAGCCTTTTTTTCTTGAAAAAGAAAAATATAATATTTAGCATGAAATCAGATAAAATTCACCTCATCCCTGAACAATGTCAGAATTAAGTTTTCCTTCAGTACAACCTGAAAACAAGAAATATCATAACCAAGAAACCAACTCTGAATGATCTACAATGCATTAATAAAACCAGGAAACAGCAACCTCAAGTAGCATTTACTATACACCAAAACATTGTTCAGTAATACAAGAAGAAATTGGCAGGAAAAGAAAGTGAAATACAAGTACTTCTGGCAGGGTTTAAAGTTATCATTTCAGGCCATATCGATCGAGATGTATCAGGACTTAATACAATACAATGCAATATCCATACAATGCCCAAGAAAATTGTACCATCCATGCATTAACCCGATATGGTCGATATATGGCATGCACATTGATACACACAGTTGATACTTGATACCCATCAATACACTTGATACGTCTCTTATAAACTGCAGAACACAATCCATGACTATAGAATACTTACCAAGAACTCTTTAAGGCATTCTAATGAATTTTTTTTTTTCCCAAAATTTATTTTATTCCTTGATTCAACTATCAAAAGAAAATCTAGTAGCGTTGAGTTAATCTTCATGTGGGGATTAAAAAGCCTGCAATCTAGGTTTCAATCTGCGCAAGAATAGGCATCTCTCAATTTTGAATTTTTTCTTAAATATTTTTTTTTTTTTTTTTTTTTTTTTTTACAGCATGTCAGACTAGGTTTTTTCATCTAAACCCTAAATCTTCCGCAAATCAAAAATGACAATTTTTTTGGTATTAGTGAATGCAAGAAACCTCATTCTTTATCGATAATCAATTGAATGCATTGGTCTCGTACTTTGTTCTCCTTTTCATACATGATATATTTTACATATTTATATTTATAGTATTTATGCTTCAAAACTGTATTTTGCATGTATCCTAAGCATTTAAATGTAATTCTTGGCCATTTCCATGCGTATCTTTAGTCTATCTTGAATCTCTCAACATATCTGTCACGATTGTTGGGCAACCCAAGGCGTTAAGACAAGGCCTAGATGCTAGGCAGCACCCAAAAGGCGATCAAGGTGCCCACCTAGGTGACCAAGACAACCAAAGCACCTAAGGCGCCTAGACGCCTTGACAACTGTGCTCTCCAATAGGACACATCTCTTAAAATCACACATCTGATATGAAAAACAATACCGATAATATAAACCTTGCTTCTAAGAGAGATTGCCCATCTACTCCATTTCTCATTTCTCCCCACCTCTTTACAGTTCATTATTCTAGCCAAGCTGAAAGGGCCTTGTGATTGTCTCAACTATAAAACCAAAAAGAGGAACCATAAGAGATTATTCAGAACCACCACCAACCCCTATATTGAGAAGAGAAGTGTTTCAAATAAAAATGTGGATATAATAAAAAAAATATGCCAGATGGTGCGGTGACAAGTAAGAACTGTGGGGGGTCAACTTAGTGAATTCCCAATTACAATTGGGTTACATCAAGGATCAGCTTTACGCCGCTATTAGCTTGCACTTATCACTGATGAAATAACCAGAGACATGCAAGATGAGGTTTCTTAGTGTATGCTTTTTGCTGATGATATTGATATGGTGTATGAGACAAAGGCAAGGATTAACACCAAGTTGAACTTATGGAGATCAACCCTTGAATCAAAATGTTTTAAGATATGAAGAATGGAAATGGAGTATATGTAAGTTACACAAGGATGGATAATGAAGTGGTGAAAATTGATGAAACGAAGGTTCCGCAAAGTGATTATTTTAGGTATCTGGGTTCAATCATAAATAAAAAAGTTGATATAAAGAATGGTGTTTCATAAGAAATTATAATAGGATGGATAAAGTGGAGAGGTGCATCTGGAGGGTTGTGTGATCAATGTATTCCTTTAAAAGGAAAACATTTTTTAGGATAGTCATACGACTAGCTATGATGTATGGAGCGGAATGTTGAGCAGTTACGAGGCATCAAGTAGATAAACTCAGTGTAGCAGAGATGAGGAGGTTGAGGTGTGAGTTATAAAACTAGTAAAGATAAAGTACGGAATGATCATACTGGAGCTGGTTTGGGAGTAACTCCAATACATGATAAGCTACGCATAGACAATGATGAATTACAAGCATTGATGGAACTTGAACGCTCTTTGTCAAGAAGGATTTGGATTTCTGGCAAAACCTAGCTACAACTAGCCTAACCCACTATGTGTTAGTTTGCAAAGTTTGGTTTAGTGTGAGAAATGTCGAGAATCCCAAAACTTAGTATTGTCTAATGATTTGGGGATGACCTAGAATACGGTCATCAATTCCCCTTTTTCAAAATACAACAATTTGTTTGTTTTGTGTTTTCCACGAACTTCTGAGCCAAGAATGTGCTCAATTTGCGTATCATTGATAATACTCGGAAAAACAGTCATGTCACTGTCTTGCGCGCAAAAACCTAACGCCCAAATATGTCACAATGTTTCCCCGAATATTAAACCAGCTTGGACCAATCCAAGCCAACTCATACTAACCCGAACCTTGTGACTCAGCTTAGGCTGAGCCGCATATCCCTATGTGACTCACGATTATTTCCTAGGGTTATGCAGCATAGGATATCCAAATTCCAAACTGCATAACCATATGCGGCTCAGTAAATTTTTAAAATTTTACCTATTAACACTCGGGGCCCGTTTGATAACGTTTCTGCCGTTTCTGTTTCAAGAAACGGCAGAAACATAAATTTCCGTTTCTAGAAACAGAAACGGAATTGAAGGTATTTGATAAGTCATGTTTTTAGAAGTCGATAATAACCAGTGAAAAAAAGGCCACAAGTCGTTTCCAGAAACGGCGAAACAAGTTGAACTTGTTTCGCCTGGGTCGTTTCTTGAACCATAAATAAGTATAAATTTCTATTTCTATTTCTGAAAATAAGTGAAACGAAACAGTTTTATCAAACGCTTTTTGCTCTGTTTCTGCTGTAACAGAAACAGCAGAAACGCGTTTCTTGAAACGTTATCAAACGGGCCCTCAGTTTTGCCTATAAATAACAAACGAGTTTTCACTTATCAGCACACCAATTCATTGCTCCAGTTCTCTCCAACCCCTCTGAGACACAATCCAGAGAGGCTCTCTGATCCCAAAGAGGAACCCCTATTTCCAAAATCCCAAAGGTGATACCGGTTTTCAAAACTCTATTTCCGAAACAAAAAGTTGATACCAGTTTCGAAACCCTTTCTAGGAATCTCTTAGCCAAATTTCAGCACAAATCCCCGAGGAAGCCCAGAAAGTGCTGAACCTCTACAGAAATTCCATTAAACCCCTATCAAACCCCAAATTTCTGTAGAAAGACCAGAATTCCCATAATCATCCCGAAGTTCCGCCAAAGTACCAGAAGTTCTGATTCCTCCAAGACAGTGAGAAGAAGTCCAAGCCGTTGCCCTTGAGTCAGGGAAGCTGCTAAAAGTTCACATACAGAGCAAAAGAGGCATACCCCTTTTATCCGTCATCAACGCCCGAACTCAAGGAACTGTTCAACCTCAGTAAGCATAATGTAGACTTATATTATGCCATGTCTTAGTGCACGTAAAATGATTTTATTGCACTATTCTAAATGGTTCGAAAACACGGCAAGATAATGCCAAAAAGTCAGAAATTTCGGCTTTTTTTCTACAGAGACGAAATGACTTATAAAATATGATTATTACATTAACTCAGTCGAAATTTCAGTACCTTTTGTATCATTTCAGCAAAATGGTACCAGCTCCCCTTTATAAAAGCATGTGACTCGGGGGATGGGGTCGAAATTCCAACCTCATCTCATTGGTTTGCAGAAACTGAAATTGGTCCCCAAGCTCAAATTTTTGCTACATCTTCACCTCAAGGACAAGGATCCCACTAGATACAAGTGGAAGGACTCCCATTGTTAGACACTAGAGGCCAATCTACAACCTCATGGTGTCTTTTTTTTTCTTTTTCTTTTTTTTCATATATAAATCAACAAAAAATTGAAAACGTATGGTTAATATTAAATTGGTGGGGCTTTATTATATATATATATGTATATATATATATGTTAATCAGTTTTGAATGATCTACGGCCTCACGGTGTCGGAAATTTTTTTCAGCCAATAAAAAATTTCTTTAATTTTCAAAAAGTATGAAAAATAATTATAAATTTAAAAAAAAAAAGGGGAAATATTCTGTTTTGATTTGAAAATAAAGGAAAAATATGAAATTCCGGTAAAAAAAATGCATTATTTCTTCAAAATTTCAGTTATCTTGGTCATTTTGTGTCGCTCATTTTGCTAATTTCAGCCATAGGCCCCCCAAAATGGCCAAGCGAAACCCATGGAAGAAGTACATTGTTCCGGTGAAATTTTGGTATTTTGATAGTTTTGGATTGACCAAAATGGTGAAATGGAATGATTTTTTTAACCTTGCTTCAAGGGATATCTATCGCATAAACTCCCATGCTGAATTTAGATCTCTTTAGACTGTTTTTGTCAACTATCTATCTTCAAATATTTTAATAATAATAACACACACACAAAACTCATTGTCTTCAAATATTATAAAAATAATAACACACAAAAACAGAAGCAAATGAATAAAAGGATTATACCAGAGCAATGTCAATGCTAGTGACACGAAGTAATTCATCAGGACAAACAAGATACCCAAAGAGAACCCATTCCCGATAAGAAGTAACATTTGCTAGATCTTGAGCCCTCTGCAGGAAAAGAATGAGACAGAAAATTGAAAGCAAAAATTATAATGGAACTCCAAAATCCTCACTTGAAAAAGATTAAAATTGTAGGAAACGATAGCATTCCTTTCAGCAAATGAAACTAAGATTTTATATTAGTCAAGGAAGAAAGGGAAAAGATACCATTGGATGAGCAGAATTTGTAAGTATGTCAGGATATCGAGGATGAAACGGACTTAAAAAACCCTCATTTCTCAACTTCTTGGTATCAGTAGATAGAAAAATAACAGGACCCACAGCCTCCAAAACCTGGAAAGTATAATTGAGACTCTCAACCATAATGTATCATTCTACTGAAAAAATGCAATTGAAATTATGCTTTTGATAAAATAGAATATTACAAAAACAGTCCTCCACCTTAAGATCATATGATAAACCAATGTTAGTGCATCTTTCTTTCTTTTTTTTTTTTTTTTTCCTAATATGAACTCATGAACACTGATGAATGTACAGATTTGCAAGAGATCTACAGAATGCAGAATAATGCAGTTCTTCCAATCTTTCAGTGACATTTTATTGCTTACACCTAATTATTAACAGATGGGAGTTGAAACTTACATAAATGATACCATCTAGAAGGTAAATTCACCCTGATACTTCAAAAACACTGACATCGATTAAATATTTGTTTGGTAATAGACATAGATTGAATATGATTCTACAGCCATAATAACATACACGTTTGGGTTTAAAACAAGGTGTGAAAATATAGTAAAAGAAATAAGAACTATGAATGGCAAAGATCCAACTACTGCAAAAGACTCCAAATAAAAGATAAGGGTGTTGGGGCGATGCCGTGATGGAGAGGAAGATAATGAGCACAACTGCAAAATATGATACAGGAACAGCAATAGCATTGCTTACTTTATCATTAGGAAACATTTGCATGATATCACACCTTGTTGACACTTCATCACCTTACGTTTAACTTTTTTTAAATAATGAATATGATTATGCTTATATCCCATGCTTTGTTTATTATATGTAATTGTAAGAAAATATCACTATTATAGTACATATAGACATATAGTTATTTACTGCACGCCTAGGGTGCCTAGGCAGGTGCCTTGTCACCTAAAAGCCCCTCTAACACCTTGGATTGCCTAGTCGCTGTGAAAAGAATGATTGTAATAGAATAAACCATCTAAATGGCAACATGAATACCTCTCCAATACGGGGGCTGACAAAATTGAGGTCCTCCTGCAAGCCCTTTAAAGGTGGATCATAAGAGTCTATAAATTGAACCAACCTACCATCCACAAAAGCCATACAAAATCAGCAACAAACAGTCATTGAAAATAATAACGAAAATAAATACCACAGCATAACATAGAAAGGACATAAAATTCTAAACATAATTATCAAATTTGATGTCCAGGTTCACTAATATACAGCCATTCAAAAGATGTCCACAATGTGAAATTCCCCCCTAACATAAAATAAGGAAATTTATTGGAAACTAGAAGACAAATCACTAAGCATTGACAAGGATAGGTTGTTCAACAAGTGTAATGATCAGACATAGAGCATACGCAACCAAGAATCCAAAAACATGGTTATTGAGGCAAGAGGTGCATGTAAGTTACAATGGTCGACAATTGAGGAATCAATTCAAAGTGAGGCGCATGGCTGCTAAAGTAAGATTAATCAATGATGGGATTCACTGGATATGGCTGAGTCCACCTGCTAAGGACTTGCGCAGGTGGAGTAGTAGACCCACCTGAATCAGACCCATCCCTAGTGGCTTGGCTGGGTCAACCTGCCGGAATGATGGGGGGCTTGTAGGTTCCTATTAGGGATCCTATATGATCTCCTACTTTGATTAAACAACTCAGAATTAGAGAGTTGTCATCTAAAATTTTGAAGATTGACTAAGATAATAGACCGATGTCTCCATTTTTCTAAGAATAAAGAGCCATTTGAATCAAGATAAATAGAAACTGGGTGGTGAATAGCCGTCAGCCACAAGACATGGGAGATGGAATGGGCAAGAGAACATGAAGTGCCCAGCTAATGCAGATAGCTCTTGTTCTCTGAGAATCTCAACAGTGAGTTGGAGCCCACTAAACCCAAGCTTTGTATCATAACCTCTTTTTTTTTTTTTTTTAAAGGTTATTTAGAGTTGACGTCCATGTTCATGAACATTTAGAAAGCATGTTATCTTCATATATTACCATTTACCAAAAGTGGAAAAGTGATCAAGATTAGTTCCTCTCATGAATTATTAGCCATGAAGAATATATCCTCAACCACCGGTCAATGCTTCAAACCATATGAAGAGATCATCAATAAAGTAGAACATTATCAACAGGGAGAGGCAAGAACAACAAGTCTAACATTAAAAATAACTGGACCCATTTGACTGGGGCGATAACAATTAAATTATTCGTACCGATGATAAAACTCACAGTCTCGGCCATTTCTTAACATGGCATGCAAAAGGTTATACATTTGCACCATCATTTTCCTAGGAATCTGTCATAAACTCTTAAATATGTCAGTACAAAGTTATATGTACATATGTATGCATGAAATATCTAAGAAGAGAAGGACCGTAAACTTGCCTTCTCAGAAAAGAGGTTAACACGGATGAACGAACAGAAAAGATCCATAAATGCATGCAAAATCAACGAATTTTGATGAGGCTGCAAAATGTCAGCACCATTTTCAAATGATCATGTAACAAACTTCAACCATTGTGTTTCTACCCACAATGCAAACATTTCCATGGTAAAAGAGCACAATCAACAATCCAACAACTTACCAGTAAGGTAATGACCGTACTACTTAGGTCTAATATAAGCCGCAAAGCCTGTTCTCGAAACGCCATCAAATCAAGGAGGAGCTGATACACAAGAAAATAAATAAATAAATAAGAGAAAAGTAAAATCCATGTGATGCACCAATAATTCATTTTAAAATATTAAAGTGTCTAGGTACCACAAGATTAGCTTCATCAATGAAATGATTTCTAAAACAAGATTATTAAGTATGATAGGCATCTCAGATGAACATTCATTCACTGCAGATGAGATTGAGCCAGGGTAAACTACAAGAGAGAGGTAACTAATCATAATATAACAACAGATGTAGAAAAATAAACCCAGAGAATCACAATCACAAAACTACAAGTCCCACTTCAATAGATGCTGCGAACAGTATCTAAAACTAATTTTTAGACTCAACCAATGAATCATGTGGTTGGCATGTATGTATCAACATTCAACACATTGCAACATATGATTATCTTGAAATCCGAAACATAGCCCAAATTGTCACAATCAGCAGCGAGCAACATGCCACATGTTCAGCTTGGTCAAAAGAATCACATAAAGTCATGCCAACAGAACGAAAATGCCGCTTTCTGTTACTACAATTCTGTCATTAAAAAAAGTGAAGAGGAAGAGAATAGAAGAGAAGACTTCTTCAGTTCAGTAGATTATGAAAGACTAAAGCTGCACTAAGAATAGATACTGTTGTATGCAAGATTTGAAGTATCAATGTACTCAATATCATGCAGTGTATCAGAAAGCGGATTTTAAGAGACCTATCAAAGAGACGCTAAGGGACATTGGATACAATTAACATACAAGTAAAATTAGTCTTATTAAGCATAATACACTCTATATAAGAAAGACTAAAGCTGCACTAAGAATAGATACTTTTGTACGCAAGATTTGAAGTGTCAATGTACTCAATATCATGCAGCATATCAGAAAGCTGATTTTAAGAGACCTATCAGAGAGACGCTAAGGGACATTGGATACAATTAAGATACAAGTAAAATTAGTGTTATTAAGCATAATACACTCTATATAAGAAATATCTATCCCAAAAAATAGGATCTGAGGAATTTTATAAGAATATTAGATTGATCAAATTAAATAGTAAAAGAAGAACCAAATCAGATACACATTAATTAGTGTCAAAGATCTAAATGGTGTACTACAACTTATACTTTCCTTTTTTGAGTATTTTTTTTATTTCTTAATAACAAGCAGCACGTGGACCAGCACTAGACCAGGATACAGCCCATTGTGCAACACATTGGGAGAATATAATTCATCTCTAAGAATGTGGATAAAGAACAAACCAAAAGGCGACAACATAGAAGCAATTGCTTTAATATCTCCAACAATAAGCACAGGAAATAAGAAAAAAAATCCCCAACAATAGATTTCATCTCTTTGGAGACATTACTAGGTGCTAAATTGAGAGTAACGATAACCTCCACAGTATCAGATTGAACAAAAGTTACACTCTTTCAAGAAGAGCTTGCAGTCCCAGATTAATGGCTGAACAACAGACTGAGATCTTGGTGGAGAGCCCAGCCTTGGAGTCCGACAGCTTCTTCTACTTCTCTTCCCTGTGACCCTGTCCCCTTCTTTTACTCCCGGTCTTCTTCTTTTTGCCTATTCTTCCCCCCCGCCCCCTTTTTTTATTTCTCTTGATCAGATTCACAAGGACTTGTGATTGACTCAGTGGCACACTCAGCAGTCGGCAGTTGGGCACAGCAACTGCCAAATTCAGGTAAAAGAGAGAAGTAATTAAGTATCATATTTGGTTCTGTTAAACCTGAATAGCATCTCGATAAAAGGCTTATGTATTGACCTGTCTCGAGCCGCATCAACCGATACAGGTAGATACTAGGCGCGCATTCATTTCTCTTTCATGTATCACAGGAGTACCGTATTGGTAAGGCAGAAATACAATACATATCAGATCAGTACGGCTGGTATATACTGGGACTTTAAACCTTGGTTGTAAAGTAGGCAGCCCTCAACAAGGCATGGAACCTGGATATCCTGCACCTCAAGGGCTGGCACCTAGCACACATATGCTATTTTTGCATTGTTTCATGAGACGTAAGCGTCCCATTTTTTTTTTTTTTTTTCATGTAACCTTGCAGTTAAAGTCTGAAAATACTTTTTCAATTGGCTTGGGGTTCATATCACCTGCCCTTGGAAGTGTTCCAACTCTGTCCCCTTAATGGCCTGTGAGTCCCTTAAGGTTCTGTCCTATAGAAATCATTGCTGTATGCAGTGGTGTGGAGTCTTTGGAAGGAAAGGGACCAAATAATTTATTAAAATAATCCCAGAGTTTTGCCACGAACCTCTGCTGAAATTGCCAAGTATTTAATCCATTGGGCTATTATCTTGTAAAGAATTTATTGGTAAGATTGGAATGGTTTACTTCCAATTATGACTCCTTGTTGTTTGAGCAATATCTTGTGTCTGTTTTTGTCCATATACACACTGGCTCAAAACACCAGCGAGTTAACAAACCCTCAATGCATAATAATGATTCAAACATTTATTCTCAATGAACCAAGATAAACAACACCAATAACGTCATAATATGCCAATAAACTTGACACACATTCATGCACTCCTAGCCAAAGTATGCAGGAACTTCTTTAACTGCAATATAAAATTGACAAAAGAGTGTATTTATACCAGCACCCACGGTTCCAAACTTTGTAAATAGACTTCAGCATTATCATGCAAAGCATCCAGAGCCATCTTATCAACCTGCACAAATATTTTTCCAAGGAATTACCATTTCCATTCATATGAAACTCCAACACCATGAAATGGACCAGAACTGCTTACCTTTTCTACTTGCAATTTGTTAGGATGCTCAGGAAATTTCTTCGAAACCAGCAAACAGATTCTGGGATGATTTGGAAACACACCAGCCTTCCAAAACGAATCAGAAAACACATGCGACACTGAATCTGGATAATCTAAAATTTGGTTCAATCTATACATCTTGGCCAGTAAACCTTCAGCGACATCAGTGAGTTGTACAACCCATTGCATGTTTAAACCCTTCTGAGCAGCTCCGGAATTCTGTGGCTGTCCTTCCGACCCAGAAGGCTTCCAGCTTGTAGAAGGTATTTCGGCATTAAACTGTTCATTCCATTTAGATGAGCCATCCCACTCCCTCGATCTAGGAGACTCATCTTGAGCAGAAAAATGCTGTCTAGACTTTGCCATGAGTGAGCCCTTCCAAGTCTCTGCAAATGCAAATGAAGATAGGATTAATCTACCTTTTAATAAAGCACCAATCTTATACAACCCAACCAAAAAAAAAAAAAAAAAAAAAAAAAAAAACTATATTTTTATGGCGATTTATACGTATAACCCGTTCTTGTTACTCTGAGCAACAAATTTATTCTGATTCAATGACTGAGACGTAAGGGAAGATTTGCAGCGGAAAACCTGCTAAATGGACGGTCTAGATCAATCTTGATGTATTTAGCCGAAGGAAAGCCACAATGCACACAAAGAAGGCAGTGATGGTGCGGTGTTGGATGGTTTCATGTGCATGACATGATAATATCGTTTTTTTTTTTTTTTTTTTTTGGTGGAAACATGATAATATCGTTGACATGTAGTTGTAGAGGGTGAATTGGGGTGCACTGTACACATAGTGCGTATTTTAGAAAGACTGTACTGTCGGTAATGGAGGACATACGTGTCTTCGACAATAAGACAACATGATGGCAACTTCGTTTAAGAATTAAGATACGACCTCTTCCTTTTAAGTTCAGTTTTACCATTTCATTATCTTCATTATAAATAAATAACGCAATTTACCATTTTAGTATTGTGTTTTAAGGGACACGTGTAAATGCTGACATTTGCTGACGATTATATATTAAACAAGGGGAGAAACCAACTAGAGATAGAGAGAGTCCCACAACTCACAACCTATCAACCACAAGAGCCCTAAGGATTGTAAGTAGAGACTAGCAAATCATAAGCAGAGGGATTATATTAATCATGAATTAAGCTAATTGAGAATCTATTTTTGAGAGGGTGACATATGTTACAATCAATGAGATTGATTTGATGGTGGACATCATTCTTAGAATTTGTGATCTAACGGCGGATCTTAGGCTATGATTGGAGAATATAAGAAAATAAATTTTTTTAATCTGAATTTGCTAATTTTACATGCAAATTATCCATAAGAAGTGCACAATAATTCAATTTAATTGCCCATGTAGTTCAAAAATGGTAGATTGCTCAAATAAGCTTATCAGAATGAGGCTGCATGTGGACACAAAAGCTTCCCTCTTATTTGTTTGCTTTGATAATTTTTTTTATGAGAAAAAGAAAATATATTAAGCAATATGGTTCGCCAATACATCAAGATTATCAAAAGAAAATAAGCTCTCTATCCTAGCACTATTAGCCAAATCTCATTAGCACATCCTAGTTTGATTTAAGTCTTTGCATTTATATACATAAGGAATAGAACCGAAGTTAGAAAATATTTTCCAAAAGCCAGATATTAAAAGAAGTGGCCATAAACTGTTATAAGGTTGTGGAATAAGTTGAAGTAAGTTCCAACATGAGAACTAAACTTCACCTATAGTCCACCCCTTGGATGCAGCCAATCTTAAACCTTGATGGATGCAAAAAGCTTCAATCTCTACCAAAGTTGTGGTTGTAGAAGTCCCTACTTTAAGAACAAAGAATTTTCCTTGATAGATAATGCCAAAAGCCCAACCTGTTTTTGTTTCCAAATCCTTAGTAACACCAACACAAACTATGATGTGACAGTTCAAAAAGGGGGGGGGGGTGAGTATCGTTCTAGGGATCGTTTGTAATTGAGTAAACAAAATCATTAGAATTAGTATCTTGAAACAATTTCAAATAAGAATTCCAATGATTAATATTAAACAGAATAGATTCAGGATTGGGATCTGCCTTTTTGGCAAGAACGTGATTTTTGTGCATCTTATAAAATTAATTATTATAGGTATTATGTAGAAACACCAATTACAATCCGAGTTGGATAGGTTAGCATGAAGGAAGAGGTGTTTTACCACATCAATAAAACAGTGCATATTGAGACATTGAGGTCTTAGACTGAGAGGGCCACTAACCCCAATAGTTTGATCTGACAATTGTTTTGGTAATATTTTATGTCATTTTTAACAATATATAAATGTGATCATGAGTGTTGATTAGTGCCGCATGAAAATGATTCTCGTACGTGAACTTGATCCGCCGCTCTCTGTCATCACCCTTCCATCCATGTCAAAATCTTCCCACATACCAGCACAGCATGTACATTGGATAAAACAACATAAACCCATCATTCCAAGACTCTAGTTCCATTACCCACTCTGCCATCTCTACATTAAAGTGTCTCACAGGCTCCCATTAAAGCTCCAAATATTGGCACCCCTTCCACCATATTCTTAGCCTCCTCGAGCAATCGCATAACCCATTATCATTGATGTCCATGTAGGGACATTGCATTGTGCAATCCCTGCAAAGATCTCATATGCGAGTTCCATTTGACTGTGTTTCCCACACACATGGATAAGTGAATCCGGCATCAGAATACCTGGTTTCCTTCTGGTTTTTGATTGGAATACATTCATGTAATTGAAGAGCAAACCTCAAGTCCCCTAATCTTCCACAGGCCAATGTCACACTGACCACAGTAACATCATCTGGTTGAAGCCCACATTTCCTTAGCTCCATGTGCATATCTAATGCTCCCTTGCCACGTACCCTTTAGCAAGGCCTCTTATAATGGCATTCCAAGAACCCTATATCCTGTCAACATTTTTTTTCAAACACTTTCTGTGCATTTCCAAACTCACCAGCTTTGCAATACATTCTGATCAAACCACCCTCACAGAAATCATTCAATTCAAGCCCCTGAACAATAGATTCCGAATGAAGTTGCCAACTAGAGTTGTGGGAAGTGTTGAAGATTGAACATTATCTTGAGGTTCAAAGTGAATACTAATAGCAAGAAATGTGAGTAAATCAGATGACTTATCTAGCCTGCGCAAACTCAGAATCCCTACCCATCCCCAAATTGATTTGCAAGATCATGCTAGAAGTATAGACTTTACAACACACTACTACATTTGCAATTTACTCTTCTCCACTGTAAGATGACTAAAAATATGAACATTCGTTAAAATATGTGTTTAGCCCCCAAGGCAATACATCACTCCTGCTCTTATTCAAATCCAACCTGCAGCCTCTACATCTTTAGCTCTAGTGTGATACTATTAACATTCTTAAAACCAAAAGGCCTGGTAAATAACATCGCCAAAAGGGGTGGACTCAAAAGGGATGATTGCCACAAGAACGCTTCAAGCATCATCAAGGGCAAGAACTCCAGGAAGTGGTTTGCCCTCAAGCAGCTCCAAGCTGGCACCACCTCCTGTCGAGATGTGGCTCATCTTGTCTGTAAGTCCTGCCTTTTCTACAGCAGCAACTGAATCACCACCTCCAATGATTGTTGTTACACCCTTTCCAGTGAGTTCAGCCAACTTCTTAGCGGTTGCCTGGAAAAGAAAACGATAGATTATAACTTACATAAGCCCATACACAACTCACTAAGATTTAGCATATGCAATCCATCTTAAGCTACATTTGGGGTCAGCAGCTAGAGGGTTGGCAATCTAGGTTGTGGTTAATGGCTTCCAGACTCAGGATATTATGAAGTGAACAGTCATAGGGCTTTTGAACACTTTCCTTGATGATCATTAATATATTTAATTCCTAATAATTTTATTTTATCCTGATTTTACAGAGTTTTATGAACCTTTCTGTTCATCTTTTATCAAAGAAAACCAAATGTATACATGCATTAAAGTGGCTTTAAGCTCATTAAAAATGCACAATTATCTTGGAAATATACTTCCATAGGACAATTTTCCGATCAGCCTCCTTAAGAAAAGGATGCAATTGTTTTGTTAGGTCATAGAATAACCGCCTATAGGAAATGCAAGGAATACAAGAATTTCTAGAAAAACGATAAACTAAATGTAAAATCTGCTCATGCAGTAAAGTCACCATCACACACCTCTGTTCCAGCAGCAAACTTCTCAAACTCAAACACGCCCATTGGTCCATTCCAAATGACAGTTTGGGTAGTATCCAAAACTTCACAGAATGACTTGATGGAATCAGGTCCAATGTCCAACCCCATCCAACCATCTGGGATGGTAGATGCTGGCACAACCTGCAAGAACATTAGAACATTAGATGATATGTTCAGCCCCTTGTCCTCTGTTTCCAATTGTGAAGACATTCTACAAACGTGTGACAGTGAAGAAACAAACCTTGCTATCAGCATCGGCAGCAAACTTGTTGGCAACAACCACATCGGTAGGCAGCAAAACAGACACACCTTTGGATTTGGCCTTCTCAAGAAGTGATGTTGCAAGATCAAGCTTGTCTTCCTCCACAAGGGAGGATCCAACGGAGTATCCTTGGGCTTTGTAGAATGTGAATATCATTCCTCCACCAAGCACAAGGATATTAACCTTCTCAAACAAGGACTCAATAACCCCAATCTTGGTTGATACTTTTGCGCCACCTACAATAGCAGCAAACGGTCTCTTGGGATTTGACACAGCTCCAACAAGATAGTCAAGTTCCTGAAAAACACAAATCAGAAAATCCTTTTTTTAAACATCTTTGAAGCAAGCCAAACACATTACCATCCACATCAAATTAGGACCAAAGGGCATTCCTTTTCTGTGGCAATAGTACAAAAGCGGGGAAGAACTCTTGGCTGCACCCCATCCTAACAAAAAAACCAACTACTAGAAGGCTAAATTACTTCCCATGTAATATCTCTCTGGGGTGCATAGCAGATCCTTCATTGAACACGAAAATAGTTGGTCAGACACTTATGTCCAAATCAGTAATCCATTGATAAGAGAATCTGGACATGTAAGCAAATTATGGTGACAACCAGCCACCATCCAAGGTGTACAATCCCGAACCTGATAATGTGTGTACACACATAATAACTCTGTCTATGCTTGTGCAGAGCACAAAAAACACAAATTTAATCGTTTAGATATCTTTGTAAAAAGACGAATGGAAATACTGACAAGGCAAATGCCCATACCTTCTGCATAAGGAATCCAGCGACTGCGGGCTTTAAGTACTTTGCAACTCCCTCAGTGGAAGCATGGGCTCTGTGAGCAGTGCCAAATGCATCATTCACATAGAGGTCTGCAAGAGCCGCGAGCTTCTTTGCAAACTCAGGGTCATTTTTCTCTTCCTCCTTGTAGAACCTAACATTCTCTAAGAGGAGAACACCTCCATCAGGGAAGGCAGCCACCATCTTCTGAACTTCCTCACCAATACAATCATTAACCATCTCCACCTAATCAAGGGAGTGCATTGTCTAAGAAAATGGAACCTTGTCTCGGATAAGATATGCAACATAACCAAATTGAAACTTGAAATTTGAAACATACCTTGACTCCAAGGAGCTCGGATAATCTAGGAACAAGAGGCTTCAAGCTGTACTTGGGTGTCACACCCTTGGGTCGTCCCTGAGAACCAGAAATCAGATAAATCATCTATAAGCCTCATATTTAACCCCATTCCCCCAAAAAATACAAAAAATGTTAAAAAAAAATTGACAATAAGAACAATATCAAAACCAAATAAACCATACAATTCACCAAAAATAAATAAATAAAGAGGAAAAAGTTCCTTAACATGGTCCATCCTGATAAGCTTCTCAGGACGGTCCAACACAGAATACCCTAATCTAACATCTCTTATGTTCATCAATTCTATCACCTTATATGGAACAAAAGAGAACAACAAAAATGATGAAACTAAACCTGGGAAAAAAAATAAATAGCATTCACCTCAAAGTTCTATAACCATAAAATGAACAGAAGAGATATTGATGATCTGCCACCCTCCCATCAAAGAAGTAACAATAAAAGCCCAAACAAGTGAACATTTGATCAAAATGAAACAAAACCAAACCAAACCACTTAAGACAATTAATGAACAAGTATAAAGTAGAAGATTTTTTCCCTTCGAATTGGTTTATACTATCAGTTGGGAAAAAACTCATTAACAACAAAGCAAGTTATTGAAAATATAAAAGAAGTGATCACATGAAGAAAACGGAAACAAAACATAGGCCCAAATCCTGCAACATATCCCAAAATGAGTTCAACACAAATAACTACAAAATAAAATCCCAACTCCAGATAACGAAAATTATAAATCCAAAGAAACAACGAACTTACTTCCACCAGAAAACAAATCTATCGAAACTACCAGAAAGCAACAGCCCATTTCAGAAGAACCAAAAAATCAAGCACAAATTATATAAAAACAACTAAAAACAAAATTAAAAACTGCTTACCAGATGACTTGCAAGGATAACCTTAGCACCATGACCCATCAAGTACTTGATCGTGGGAACAGTAGCCCTGACCCTGGTATCATCAGTGATATTCAAGTTTTCATCCAAAGGAACATTAAGATCAACCCTAACAAATACCCTCTTCCCCTTCAAATCTTCCTCCTTCAGAGAACCCACACTCTTCTTGGTCGCCATTAGAGCCCTGAAGAACAGAAGATCAAAACAGAGCAAAAAAGAAACCCAAGGGTCAGACGAAGAGTCTGATTCCTAAGACGATCGACAGAGTGAAGAATCAAACTTACAATAAGCAAACGATATCAGAATTCAGAGAGAGAACAAAACAGAGTCTTTCTTCTTCTTCTTCGCAGCTTCGAGAAGTGACGCAAAAGAACTACAGCGAGGACTGAGAAGCAGACAGCCAGAGACACAGTTTTAAGCTTAGATTTGGTTCCTTCTAGTGGGCTCTGGCCCGTTGGGTATAAAGCGTATGACCCATTGAATTCTTTTACTTCGAAAACGGAAGTAAAAACGGTGGGCTTAGGACAACTTACCTTACCACGAGCGAAACCACAATTTCTTGGACCACGGAAATGTATCGAATGATACGGATCTTAACAGTGGCCGCCTTTGATACCGTTGGATTGGAATAAGGTTTTGACATTTCAATTCGGTATAACAAGAGTAAAGAAAGAGAGTAGCTGGCACGTTTCGATCAAACTTTAGAGCTCAGAATTGATTCTAATTTATTATTATTATTATTATTATTTTTTGACAACAGCCGGTTCTAAATTGTAAAGGTACTAATAACCATATGGGGATTTCCTGTGGGGTAGTGACATTCCTGAGTGTGCATGTCTGTGAGGGCCACTTGGAGTTAACGAGGAAGTATTTAAAGATGTATTTTCATTTTTATGTGGGGGATCTATCATTTTTGCCTTCTATATGTCTAGTTCTAGAGGTCGCACATTCCCTGAAAAAACTTTTTCCCTTTTAATAGGAGTGCTAAAGAGACCATCTCACACCCCGTTAGATGCTTGGATAGAATTTCTCATTTGTTCTTGCCTTGATGCAATGTCTACATGCCAGGTGTCTTTTCTCTCCCTTATAATATAAACAAAGGGAAAAAAGAAGCTTGAAAGGCAACACAACCCCTAAGGCCAAACACAGAGGAAGTTGAAACCATCCTTCATAAAAGGTGAAAATCTCGCTCATGTTGATGTTTCTGCACGCATTCCCATTAACCTCGCATTGTGTCCATGTTACCTTTTAGGGAATCTCTTCCATTAAAAAAAATAATAATAAAAAAGAAAAGAAAAATTGAGCTCAAGAGTAAATTAACAATCTCTCTCTTCTTTCTTCACATTAAATGATCCCTCTACTTCCTTCACATAAAATGATCCCTCTACTTCCTTCATATGAAATCATAAATCCATGTCATCACTCCTCATTAGTGTGTTCTTTATCTAGGAGAATTATCAATACCTTCCTTACACATGTGGTTTGAATATCATCTAAAATGAGGAAAAGAAAGAAGTGGGGGGGATTGGTACCCCTACACACGGAGGGTTGTTTGAAATGGTATGGATTTTGCTCCGCTTAAGTTAGCTTAGCTTCTACCTCCGGGGAGGGGTAGAAACTTCATTCATTTGCCTGAAATTGTATGGGATTTTGCTTTGCTTTCAAGCCCTTCGAAGTTAACGGGTTGAATTAGTTTGCAAGGTCTTATAATCCTGCTTCACCGGTTTTTCCCACCTTTAGGACTTGAAGCGGCAAGGCTCGGGCGCAACCCCTTGTATGAATTCACATAGAGCGATGATTCACATGGGCGCTTGATAATTGCCGTGCTAGGGCGCTAAAGATTTGGGCTCATGAAGGCCTTCTTACATCACCCAAAGAATTGTGTTATTCTAAGAACCCAGCAACTATAAGCTCTAAGCTACATTGGAAGATCAACTAATGAGCGTATCCATTCATCAAAGATGGATAAATTTTGCCTTGGACTATACATATTGAGATGCTAATTGAACCAGTTTTGGCAAACTTTAAGACTATAATGACTGATACCCATATTTATTTCTTGACAACCTAAGCCCACATGATCACCCATGATGATTACACTCATGTGGGAGATTAACATTTGTTGATATCAAGAAGTTCCACGAGTCGTGCAATAGTACAACAAAAAATTTTCTCTTTACTTGGTTGCGTGACCCTTGCACCAACGTGGGATAAATAAAAACACACACAAGAACATTAACATGAAGGGGATTCTTGGTTTCACAGGAGATGGATTGGTAATTTCACATGCTCATGTCTGGGTGCAAGGGCAACTTGACCAGGCAGCTTTCTCTTTCCTTATTATTTTTTTTTTCCATAAATGGTTCTCTGAGCCATTGGGGAAAAGTACATTAGCACATTTCTCTCTCTCTCTCTCTCCCCTTCACATGAAATGAGCTTGCTACCCTCCTATATGCGATATTGTGTCTCACCTCATTGGGGCACTCTTCCCTGTTATGCCACTTTCTCAAAGAGTCCACACCCTTTATTTTATAACCAGGGCCCACAATATCAATTGTTGAGCCCATAGTTGCCAAGGCATCGCCTTGGTGTCCAGGCGGTTTGCCTGAGTAGTAGGTGATTGTTGCCTTGCACATTGCCTTATAATTTTGGACTTATTTTATGCCAAATATCAGTCAAATAAAATTAAATGTTTTTATTTACTTAAAATATTATTCATAAATAAATAAATACTTACCTTATTTGAATTCAATAAAAATAGTCTAAAATCAAATTTCAAAAGGATAAAAAATCAACCCCCCATTCTAAGAATAAAAAGTAGGTTTTTGGTTATAGCTAGAGATGATTTTCAACTTTCAAATGTTGGGTTTTTTTTTTTCAATTCTGAAAATTTTATTATGGTAAAAATCCATTGTTGGAAAACTAGGTTTTGTAACATGACTCGTCATCTTCAAAACCTAGTGAGTCAGAGTGAGTCACAAAAAATCAGGCGAGTCATGTCAAATTTCACTCTCTCATTCACATATTAGTCTTTCTCAAGTAAATCCAAATAAATAATAAATAAATAAATTAAATGAGACAAGATTGAATAAAAGTATTTATTTTTCAATTTTTTTTTATGAAGCCCATCATTCATGGTCTCTTGGATTAAAATGATAAGATCAAACTTGGAGATGTCATGGTCAAAAATCATGTTTTTTAATTAAATTTAGGTGTATACACTCAATAGTCACTAGACTCAATATAAAAGCTCAGACATTGAACATTTAACATCATTAGAATATATTTTAGTTCAAAATTGTTTAAAAAAGCCGACTCAAAATTTTGATAAGAATCGATCGTTTTGTTGTGACTCGGGAAAAACAAACAAGTCTTGAATGACTCGATATGATTTGGTCCGAGTCTTGTCATTTTTTAATACGGTTTAATAGCATTTGCACACTTTAATATAAGTTTGACAGGAACATAGTTTTATCACCAGAACATAGTTTTGTCATTACAACTCAGATTTAAGTAATCTAGATTTGCAAAGCTGATTTTGTGCTATAACTAATACAATAAGTCTCATGTGAAAATAAAATCACTTGACTAGTATTTTTTTTTTTTTTTTTTGATAGGTTAATAAAACTTATTCAGTTGGGATAAGGTTATGGTGGTTGTTGTTGTTGTTGTTGTTGTTGTTGTTGTTGTTGTTGTTAGTAAAACTTATTATAGAACAAAAGTGTTTCTCTAAATATTGATTTTTTATGATTTAATATTGAGACGTGTGGAGTGCAATGGACTCATCTGGGTTTATACTTGATTGTTAATTCAAAAGTAGAAAAAGGTCACCTTAGATTTAAATAGGTGGTGTTTGTTTTTGGGAATAACCTTATGCATTTAGATGATTCGGCAAAGCAGGATGAAACCATTTCCTTCCATGTGACAACTAACGAAACCTCAGTTGATGATAGAAATGCTCAAATCCTTGTAGGACAACAAATTGTGTGAACTGTGAACTACCATATTCTTCCGAACGAATCATTTCAACTTGGAAACACAGCATAAAACCAAGTTTCTGTGAGGGAAGATGAATAGTGTTTGAAACCATGGACATGCAATTATGTCTTCGCAGAAAGGAAAAGATAAAGAATACAGGTCTACTGGTCAGTCTTGAAGCATCAACAACATGAACTCGAAAAAACAGAAGCTCAAAGAGACCTTTTATTAAAGGCATGCCTTACAATCTATAACATTAGCTCATATATATTCCTATGGCATTCCACTTCTGTTGTACAAAGTAGAAATCAAAACAAAAAACAGGTCAATGGAGAAGTACTAACACATAAATCTTGCCTCACACAGCGACAGGTATGGCTTCATCAAGAGCAAGAACTCCAGGAAGCTCCTTGCCTTCCAACAATTCCAAACTGGCACCACCACCTGTTGAGATGTGGCTCATCACATTTGCAACTCCCACTTTCTCAACTGCTGCAACAGAATCACCACCTCCTATGATTGTTGTTGCCCCCTTTCCACTAAGCTCTGCCAGCTTCTTTGCAATTGTCTGTGACCAGATTGGCCATGTGAATCCATTCATTCATTAATGACATTGAAAGAGGAAAAAGAAGAAAAAAAAAAATGGTAATATGTTCATCATCAGCTTAAAATTTCCAATCAAATGGACATAAATAGCTACATTTTACATGCATACGATTCCCATAATTCAAGCCAGTACAGAAATTACTGTATACCTCTGTTCCAACGGCAAACTTGTCAAACTCAAATACTCCCATAGGTCCATTCCAGATAATGGTTTTCGTGGTGTCCAAGGCTTCATTGAATGTCTTAATTGACTCGGGTCCAATATCTAATCCCATCCAACCATCTGGAATGCCAGAGGCAGGAACAACCTGCACATTCCAAAGAGAATTTTTTTCTTAGTTGCTCATATGTCCCAAAAGGATGTTGAAACCCAGTTACTAGATACTGGAAATCTGTTTCATTTTACTAAAAAAATTATTGATTCAGTTTCACTCCATACTGTTCAAATAGTCGACAGAACACTTCATTTCCCAAAGCTGCATCTCTAAGGCCAAGGATATATTGGGGCACAAGGAACAAACCTTGCTGTTTGCATCAGCAGCAAACTTGTCCGCAACAACCACATCGGCTGGTAACAATAGAGAAACACCCTTTGACTTGGCCTTTGCAAGAAGTGATGTTGCAAGGTCGAGCTTGTCTTCCTCCACAAGAGATGCACCCACTGGAAGGCCTTGTGCCTTGTAGAAAGTGAAGATCATTCCTCCACCAAGAAGGAGAATATCACATTTCTCCAGCAGAGATTCGATCACCCCGATCTTGGATGAGACCTTTGAACCTCCAACTATGGCAGCAAATGGTCTCTTGGGGCTTGAAACTGCTCCAACAAGATAGTCAAGTTCCTAAAACAGGGATGAGATAAATTATTATGTGGAAATTGAAAGATTAGTAATAAAGTAATGACCATAACCAGTCTCTGCTTGAACCTCTGGAGTGATAGGTCATTGTGCTGCAAGCACCTCACAAGTCGCAACTTCCATCCTCTGATCTAAATTCAGGAATTCCTTGGTAACTTTGTGAAATTAAGAAGCAAAAAAATGGCACTTTGTATCCTTACCTTCTGCAATAGGAAGCCAGCAACAGAAGGCTTCAGGAATTTGGTAACTCCCTCTGTTGATGCATGAGCTCTGTGAGCAGTCCCGAATGCATCATTCACATAGAGGTCTGCAAGGGATGCAAGCTTCTTTGCGAACTCAGGCTCATTTTTCTCCTCCTCCTTGTAGAACCTAACGTTCTCAAGAAGAAGAACACCACCTTCAGGGAGGGCAGCCACCAACTTCTCAACTTCTGGACCGATACAGTCATCAGCCTTCACAACCTGTTCAATTTCCAGATAGAGAGCGAAAAGGAAGAAAAAGACGAAATTTCAGCTTCTATGGACTACAATTGAGGTACTTACTTAAGGTGAGGGGAATTAACCATACCTTGATACCAAGGAGCTCAGACAACCTAGGCACAAGAGGACTTAAGCTGAATTTTGGGGTTACACCCTTTGGTCTCCCCTGAAATCCAAGAGAACAGATAAGAATTCAGTTGCAGCAGTGACATAATATGATGTTAAGTTTGTCTCGAATTCTTGACCCGTTTTGAAGATTGACCCGATCTGACATATTTTGGTGGCGACCCGAATGGAAAATTTTCTGAGATCTGTGATGGAAGCAGAGGGCTTGGGCCGATAGGCCCAAGTCCGGAGCCCATCACTGATCTCGTATGGGGGTGCGGGGGCGTATGGTTCGACCGGATCGACCGTGACCCAATGGGTCGAACCGCTATTTGGAGTATATATATAATGTACTGTTGCTTGTTGAAAGTCATTGTATTCTAGGGTTTTCACGAAGCTAGGGTTTCAGGGCGAGTTCTTTCTCACCGCTGCTAGGGTGTAATCCTTCTTCTGCATAGTGAATCATTTTCTTCTTCGCCCGAGGACGTAGCACACCACTCTGGTGTATGAACCTCGTTAAATCTCTGTGTCGTACGGATCTATTGTCTCTCTTTATTCGTGTTTCTTGGTGTTTGATCTAACAAATGAAACCACACACAAACAAATCCAAGGGAAGAACTTGTCACTAACTAAATATTCTAATTTTGATTCTTAGCTTCAACTTATCCAACCCATCTAAAATTAGGTGAAACAAGCAGAAAACAGTAAGGAGATGAGCCAATATGGCAATTTGATTACAACCAAAATGGCTAAGTTACAACCTATTTTTCAAATTATAAAGCAGATATAAAATTGTGAAGCAATTAAAAACTGTAAAAGAGAATAACACGCTTCAATCTGACCAAACCTACGTAAGAGCATCAAAATCAGGAAAGCCATGAGGTCCTTCGTTAAAGAAACGCTACAGCTTCAAGAAAAATTGGAACCCAGAGAGGCGCAATAGCAATACTAAAGAGCATAGAAAAAAAAAAGAACTTCAGATCAGAACAGAAGCTCAACAGAAGAAATAGACCAATTCAAAACTACAAAAATTATGTCGAAACCAAATTCAGATACAGTAAAAGCAGTATCCACAAGAAATTCTGAACCACAAACATCAAACGAAGACACTATAAAAACCCCATTTAGAGAATCCCAAATCCAGACAAAAAGACAATGAAACTCAAATCAAAGAGAATGAGAAGAAAAATATTACTCACCAGATGGCTGGACAGAATGACTTTAGCCCCATTTCCAATCAAATGCTTGATCGTAGGTACAGCAGCCCGAATCCTGGTATCATCAGTAATGTTCTGGTTATCATCCAAAGGTACATTCAAATCAGCCCTCACGAAGACCTTCTTCCCCTTCAAATCCGCAGCCGTGAGATCTCCAACGCTCTTCTTCGCCATCGAAACAACTCCTCTAACTCCCTTCCCATTGGTTCCCACAGCTCCAATTTTAGCTGCAACGTGGCGAGCGAGTAAAGGGTCGACAGCAGCACCAGAGAATCCAAGCCTGCGAAGTGGGGTTCGTAGGCCGACACTCCTGAGACGAGGAGAGGACAGAGATGCTGCTACTTGGAGTGATGAGCGACTATTAGAGGTGGAGGAGGAAGAAGATGATGAGTGGGGAAGAGAGAGTGAGGTTGGTGATATAGCAGAGGCCATTCTTAGAGCTTCGACTCTGACTCTGTCTTCTGTGTTTGTTTGTTTGTTTGTTTTTTTCTTTTTTTCTTTTCTCCCTCAATCTAGAGAGAGAGAGAGAGAGGAGGTTTGACGGGTTTTTGTGGACGTGAGTACCGATTGGATGGGCATGAGAGGATCCTCTTATCGTTGAGGAACGGTTGAGACGTTCGATGATCTCCATGTATGGTCTCTTGTTTGGATTTTGTTTGGTTTCCTTTTACTCCTTTTTTTCTTTTCTTTTCATTGGTGGATTTTCAATCACCACATTTCATGAATGCCAAACAGGAAACACCAGTCCCTAGTCAATTTTATTTGAAAATGGACAATTTTGAAGGGCAAGTCAATTCTTCCAAAAATAGTACCAAGGATAAATAACAATAGAGATGAAAAATAAAATTATATTAAAACGTCATTTTTGATACACTGTCCTCTCCTAGACTCTCTTATTAGATTTATTATTTTTTTTTTCTATTGACTTGATGTGTAAGATGTCAATATAAATGAAAAACTTGTAAATCTATTTCCTATCAAAAAAAATTAATATTGTAACTCTACTCTAATAAAGTTCACACTTTTGAATGAAACCATGTAATGTTTAGATTAATGTCAGTACTTAGTTTGTCATGGATGTCAATGTGCTATTTTCCTTGTTTTTTGGCTGAATCCAAAGGGATGAATGGCCTTAGTTGGCTTATTATTGGGTTGCTCAATTCACTCATTGTGTTAAATGCTCATAGCTTACAATGATCTGTACTATAACTATATGTTGTTACAATATGCTTCATTGAAGCCACCAAGTTTGAGTCTTCATCTCATTGAAGGCTTCAACTACTTCAAAGACTCCATCATTTTCACTCTCATAGCCGGAGATTCCATCTCACTTGAATATTCCAATCATGCATCTTGGAAGACACTATCTCTTTCGTTCTCTTGAAAGACTACTCTTGGAGACTCCATCTCACTTGAAACGTCAACCACCTTGAAGGACTCAACCTCTTTTATTAATTCTCTCAATATTGATATCTTTTCACTTTCCCATTAGAAGATCTTATTAATGGACAGCCAATTAGACCGTTGAACCAAATCCATGAACTGGTCTAAATAAAAGACAATACCCATACATTTTTACAAAACATGAGAGGATGATTTGAAGATTCTGACCATTGGATATAATGAAATGATCTAGATTGACCAAGTGTAAGATTTTATACCCAAATTCAATCATATATGGATTTTCTAACCATAGATTTCTATAACACATTCAATTAACTTAGCGCATATCTAAGAAGGAAGGAATCAATTTGTCTTGTGCTTTGGAAATAAAAAAAGTTTATCCTCTTAAGTAGAGTATAAAGTCTGAATTGAATGTTGTTTTGGGCTACTTCTCCTGATGAAGCTAGCTAGCAAGATTTGAAAAATTCTTAACCTACACGCACAGCCTCCTGATCTGTTGGTGGGACAAATCTCTTCCAAAACCAGTGCTTCTGCCAAAGAAGAACAATCTCCTCTATCGGAACTTGCTTCGTCTCCGGCAGGAGGAAGTAAATGAAGAGGCTCATGAAGATGATCAAGGCCACAAACAGCAAAAATATACCAAACTTGAGTTTGCAGAGAGACACCAAGAAGCACTGTGCAACCAAAGCAGTGAATAAGAGGTTGTTGCACACCACTACACTTTGCCCTGCTGACCTTATCTCCAGAGGAAATATCTCACTTGTAACTAGCCATCCAAGAGGCCCCCATGACCAACCATAGGCAAGGACGAATAAGCAAATCATCACCACAAGCAACGCCGCATATGCTTTTGGAATCTCCACACCTTTTCCAAACTTGAGTGCTAGAACAATGGCCACCACAAACTGCAATTTTGTCAAATGAAAATGGGTATTAATTTGCTTCGCAGAACATAAATGAAAAAAATTTCTCACTTCTGTAAAGTTTTCATCCCAAAAGTTAGAACTTTTGATAAGGGGGTGATAGGCTAATTAATAGCTGATGTGAGACTGAAATGCCACACTCGTCATACTTAGACATGTGGATACATTGAAAACCCATTTTTCTATGTAAAATTCCATCCCAAAAGTTTGAACTTATAGGTGAAGAGACTCTCCCTATCAATGTAATAAAGATTAAGAGGAGGGGGAAAAGGTGAATACCATAGAGCTGATCATTTGGAGGCCAGCTTCCATGAAGAGGAACCTCCTGCCTTTCCTATCAACAAGATACATGGAAACAAATGTAGCAAGGACTAGCATTGTACTAGTTATGATGGAGGTGTAAAGGGATGTGTTGGATCCAAATCCTAAGCTCTGAAAGATAACTGGAGCATAAAAGAGTATGGAATTCATGCCGGTGAGCTGTTGGAATGCCGGAATCCCCAATGCTCCGATCACCAATTGCGGGCGGTGCTTTCGCTTCAATAGGTTACGGAAAGGATGTTCCACGGCGCGAGCTGCATCACTTGCAATCTTGAGATCCTCAAACTCTGCATCCACCTTAATTGTACCTCTTAGTCTCTCCAAATTCTCTCTTGCTTGTTCTAGTTTGCCTTGTTCAACAAGACTATTGGGAGTCTCAGGAAGAAAAATTCCCCCAATAAACATGAGAGTTGCAGGAACCATGGCTAGACCTAAAGACAATCTCCAACCCCAAGGGTGGATCTTATCAGTGAAGTAGTTAATAATGTTGGCTACTAGAATGCCAAGACAGGTAGTTAGTTGGAACAGTTGGTTGATACTTCCTCTAATCTTTGGTGGTGCAGTCTCTGAAAGATAGAGAGGGACTGCCTGATTGCCGAATCCAATGCCTACTCCTAGAAGGATACGGCCGATGATGAGCATGGTAATGTTGACGGCGACGGCATTTAGGAGTCCCCCGAGGAAGAAGCTGATGGAACCAAAGATGATACTTGCTTTCCTTCCCTTCTTTCTGGTTAAATATGAGGCACCAAAAGTGGAGATGAGACCAGCAAAGTAGAGAGAGGAAGTGAAGAGTGTGAGGATCTGGTTATCATATTTGCAGTAATCTGTCTCATTGAGATGTTCTTGCTTCCTTCTAAAGATTTTTGGGAAGAAATGAATCAAGAAGTCATCCATTGAAGTCACCCCACCTGAAACATCAGTGCCATAGTTAGGGTTACACAATTATGAGATCAATTAGAACATTACCAAGCAATGAAAAGGAGGAATAAAAATCTTAGGATCGCTATTACTGATATGGGGCTTGGAAGACTCGACTTAATAAACCAACTTACAAGTTAAGGGACCTAAGACCATATCAACCCACATTAATTCCCCTTGGGAATTGGCGTGGGATCAGTCCCGGTGGATTGGGATGGTCAAATACTACCACACTTCCAAATCTGATGTCCATGGTGGCCAACTCTGTATCAAGTAGCCCTTTCTAAGGGGCTCTCACCCTAGGATTAGGTCTCTCATTCCGTACACTGGTTGGGCCAAGGATTAATTATTCTAATACCATTAAAATGGTCGTGGAAAAACTCAACTCCAAAAATCAGCTTACAATGTAGGATCGGCCCTCCAAAAGCATAGCATGTCTAGGAGTTGTTTAACTTTTGCTATGCACAGAAGGACATAGAAACAAACAAAAGCAATAATACCACATCGAATGTAAATACATATAAGGGCTTGGGAACCTTCTCTTTAAGAGCTAACTTTTAAGAATGAATTTTATGCAAGTCTCAATACAAACCCACATAAAAAATTGAGAGAGAAATTTGAACAACTAATATCATAAGATTTGATATAAAGTAATGGTAAAACAATTGTACTATTGACATACCAGAAACACCAAGATCATATCCGAAAAGAGAACCTCCAATGGCTCCAACAAAACAAGCAAAGATAAAAGTGCCAGTGATCTTGTACTCATAAAGGTGAGCCTTTTTTGCAGTCTCTGGGTCGACAAATCCACCCCCTGCCATTGATGAAGTCCTTTAAGCTTCCTTTCCTTTCTCTTTTTCCCCCTCTGCAAGGCATTCCATAATCGGTAAAAATAAAAAATAAAAAATAAAAATCCCCTAAAAATTAAATTTCCCAGAAGAAAGATAGAGCTAAGGAACTAAGAAGTATGAAGAACCTGACCAAGGTCATTATTTGAAAAATAAAAAGATTTGAGATTCAGAATATATATATATATATATATATACACAGCCTTGGAGACTGGAAGTAAGATGCAACCAGGACTCCAGAGAGATTTTAGGATTAGGATATATTGGAGTTTGGATCTCTCTATTGGATCTGCAATGACATAGATTGATTTAATCTATCTAATGTGTCGCACAAAAAATAACAAAAAGATCCACATCAGACCACTGGGAGGATCTGGGGTGCGAGGCAATGTATCAGATGCTGAATTGGGTACCCAATACGTTGGAGAAGAGTTGGATCTAAGAAAATAGTAGAAGTATATCTAGATGGGACAGGTTTCTTGAAAGGTAGCCTGAGCAGCTTGTATTAGGGCGGGACCATCGATAGAGGTGAGATTTCCACCTTTCACGAGGGATGAGACAGTCATTTTGTCCGTGTCTCTGGGGCAAGTTCATGCTGCCTTTCCGACGACCATTTTACATACTCACACAAACAAATGCATCTAGAGTAGTTCAATCCATAAGAATAATTAGGAATCAAAAGGGTTGATCTGACTTGAACTCTACAGGAGAGAGAGAGAGAGAGAGAGAGAGAGAGAGCATTACAGTGTTTATTGCAATAGTAGAAGCAATACACACATTAATCTGCAAAAAAGAAACAGATCACAAGAAATAAACGACAAATATCATAAAATCATAAAAAATTATTTTGAAAAACATTGTAAAGCAACATCAGCATCAATCTTGATTATAAAATAGTTAATATAAACAAATCTAGGTCAGAATGCCTTCTCACTCACAGGAAAGCTAATATGATACCAGAACTTACAGGGAGACTGAAAGAGGGAATATGAGAAAGAATTTAGAAAGAAGAAGAAGAAGAAGAAGAGTGGATAAACATCTTTAAGCAGTGGATGCCGTGACAGACTTAAGAGTTTGTTTTCCTATTGGATATTGAATTTGTAAAAAATGGAAGGGATTAAATGGTTTCTTAGTGAGTTATCAATGTGTAATGTTTTCTAACGTATGACCATAAAGATTCCTAATTGTTGTAAAAAAATAAATAAGGAAAGAATATAATTTTCCAGTAAAAACACATTCACTAAAATAATTTCATTCTTGATAAAGAGAGATTCTAAGAAACTGGTTTCCATATATTAGAGAGAGAGAGAGAGAGAGAGAGAGAGAGAGAGAGATTTTCTCCAAGTAATCTCTAATACACATATGGGTTAGGAATCCTTTCCCTAAATACATATATTAGGAAATTAAGGATAAGATAGGAATAATGCCGTTCTAGACATTTTTAGCCACGTGGCATGCCATTTAGGCACTAATTCAATCCTATAGCTATAGTTCCTGTATTGTCGCATATTTCCTTTATAATTTTAATGTTTTTCAAATCAAATTTTCCTTTTATGATTTTTTAATATGCGAAGCAATGCTTCACTTCACTTCATGATCTGGCAGTTTAAGCTGACAGGTCAAACCAATTTTTGGATAAGTGCACACCTTTGAGATTAATTAACCACGTCATGTCATGAACTCCCACCTCAACCATTTCTCTACCATTTATTTTTGGAAGAAATAACGTTATCGGATAGTTTGTATCTATGTCAGATATAACAGGTGTCAAAAGACTACACTATTCCTCTCTAAAGATGCTCGACTGGGTGCACACTTATGCATTGGGATGCGTGCCTAGGTCTCCTTGTTAGGGGTGTCAATTTTACGCCCACAACATTTAACCTGATCGAGCTCGATTGGTTAAAGCCCGGTCAGGAGCGAGCCGATTAATAAATGTGTAGGGTTTGAGCCTGGGATGTTTATTAAACTAGCATTCACGGTGCAACACTCGAAGCCTACTGGGTGCGCGATCTGCTTGACCTGAACCAACTCCCTTAAGCCCGACCTAACCCGACCCCCATTGTTTCTAATTGAAATCTCCATTTTGCCCACACTATGTCACTACCCATAAACTAGAGTTACAAAACTACTTAACACTAAAAAAAGTAAAATATCCAAATCTAAACTATTATGAGTTATGACAAAGATAGTGGCTCATCTCAATTTTAGAGGTGGAGAACGGAGATATTATGTAGATATCCACCACAACTTTGAGACTCTAAACCCAGTTTGAAGTTGTTCAGAAGATGATTTTAGAATCCCAATCATCTTAATATAATTTGAGCAAAACTAAGCAATCTTTTATCTCAAATTTGAGACTTATGGCATCATTGTATTAGTATTCCCCTTCAAATTCATTTGAGAGACTAATTCTAAAGAGGGCATGCATAAAGCCCATTTAAAGTTAAATATGTTTGTAGCCAATTAAAGCCCGTTTATGACAGCCTGATTAAAGCCCAAGACAGATTGACCCAATTATCAACTATACCATGCCCACCGTAACTAAACCCGTTTGACTAAACGAATGTTAACGATGCAACCCTAGAAATTAGCCAAACCCAAAATTTACATCTAATACAAGTATACAAATATGACTTCACAAGAAGTTTGCAGACTAGCTAGGGCCAAACAAATGAGCCACAAATCACAAAGTCGCTAGTAGTCTATAATGCTCACCAAATAGGTAGTCAACCAGTAAAGTTCCATTTGAGGGGACATACGGAACATTGTTGAGGGAGAATGGTGGTCTAGTTCCTTAAGGATGTCAATTGGTTTGCTTCTGGTTTTAATTGTTGAATTTGATTTGATTTATGCTGTAATGAACAAAAAATGGAACCGAACCGATTACTATTAGGTTTTAAGTTCCCAAATCAGAATTGGTTACCAATCTATTTTAACGATTCATCTTTGATTTAAATTGGTTTCAATCATTTTTCTTAGCCGGTTCTAAATATTTAATCGGTTACAAACGGCTCAAAATGTTTTAGAACCAATCTTTTACAATATGCAAAACAAAACATCAAATCAAATAATAATGGGTTTATCAGTTACGGTGTAAATATTTCTATTCAGTTTCGATAAATGGTTTCAATTTGAAATTACTCCTTCAATTACCATCAGATCTTGTTCGCTCATATATATATATATATATATATATATTTTTTTTTTTAGATTCTATTTTAAGGAAAACCATTGCTCCACAAGAGTAAGAACATTGTCATTTGTGACAAGAAGAGGCCACTGAACTTTCTAAACTAGCCTGCTCTTGATGCATAATGTCTACTCGTGACCTGCGAAAAATTCTGTTCCTACAATTTGTGCTTACAAATAAGAGAATGGGAAAGGGTTCTCTAAAAGGCAACGTGCCTCTTGCACTAGTGTAAGAACCAATGTGGACACACGCAGAAGCACCAATAACTGTGAAATTTTCATTTTTCATAAAAGCGAGGCAGTCATTTCAACTCTACCTATGTCTAGGTGTAGATGCCACCTTAGGCTTCTTTTTTCCTATAGGAATATATTATAAATTATTTATTATTTTCATGCAATACCAATGGCATCATAGGCCCACTATGGTAGGCTATTTGATCGCCAGCCCTACTTGACATGTACAAATTTTATAGTTTATTCAAATTTGTGCCTTACAAAGCAACTATATATAACTTATGGTCCACTCTTTTCAATTTCATTTTTTCATCCCCTTTTTCATTGGTATCAACACTAAAACTATATATTAAATGAAGGATGATGAGTAATGACATAGCACTGCTCGACTGCTTCTTGTCTATTTAGATTCAAGTCAAAAGGCATCTACAATGGCGCATCCTACTACTAATATGCTTAGTTCTCCATTTCGATATTACCGATATTTTGAAGGGGGGTGGAATTGTTGAATTTTAAGGTTTGAAAATTAGTTTTGAAGTTTCAAATTTCTTCTTATATAGATGGTTTAAAGCCATGCTTCTATATTGATAGACACATTTCTTTATAGAGATGTACCACTATATAAGGATATGAGCCAAGTGTCTTTTCCTTGTGGAGATGTAAAGATGTATAATCTTACATAGAACATCTAGAAACACCTCTGTGTAGACATCATATAAAGACATATTTTTTCTTGCAAAGAGGTGTCTACATACATGTATACAAAAAGGTGTAAAGACATTACTATACCAAAGGATGTACCTCTATGTAAGAACATGACTTTGCAGTAGGATGTATCTCTTTGCTATTAATTATGGGAGGTATATCCATTCATACAGGTGTGCCTACATGGCATTTCTCCTCTACGAATAGAGGATGAAACTCAATCTTTTCTACAATCTTGTTTTGTTCTCTTACTCTCTCAAAGTCTCTCTTTTGCAGTACTTTGAGTTTTCCCTCTCTATTGTGACTACGTTTTGTGTGGAGACTGTTGGGTCTCTCTACATGGCCTACTTGTTTGAATGCGCATCAGCTAGAGGGTGTTCTCCAAGGACCGTTTCTTCTTAGGAGACGTGTTGCAAGAACCTTTTGCACCACAGAAGCAGCAACATTCTTAAGGAGAGCGATATTGAAACAACTGAACCTATACTTGTTCATGATGTTGTCGCTGTGTTTCTTACTAACGTTGGTGATGTGACATTGGTGACGATTCATACACTTGGAGGTTTTCTTTTAGCTCAATACATATTGTAATAAGAGTCTATTATTCTCTTTGAAGCCTTTATGAATGGAAAATATATTAAACAGAAAATGAATACAACAGACAAAGGCCCCGACTAACCAAGTGTAAATACCTTACCCAAAGAAAGCCAAGAGGAAAAGACAAATAATGACCCCTATGAGATAGGGGCAAATAGAACCAAGGACCTTTTTAGGGGGGGGGGGGAATCCCTATTAACCAACTGATGATACAATAAAAAAGGGAGGTGACGGGGTGAGGAAAATAAAAAGATTAGGAGATGATACAACCAATCTAGGAAGGAGAGATAAAAGAATGATCGATTATGCACCAGCCCTTATTTTACCACAATATCTAATAAAATGAAAAAACATAGATATCCAGCTGGTAGGTATCATATATTCTCAATAAGAAGTAGGTTCATGTACTACAATTATAATATTAAGGTCTTGCTCTAATTAAGTTGGCTTCATTAGACCTAACATCAAGCTGGAGATCTTCCCAATCCTCATCATCCACTTTAGTGAAATATCGATTCACCATTTCACTGCTAACCAATTCTAGTGTTGAAAGCTTCCACTGGATTCAAAGAAGAGAGAGAGAGATCAATAACATTTTTTCAGGAATATTATTATTAATGTAAAAAAGATTAAGAATGTATTAATATATTAGCAAAGTCATCGAATCATTTTGTTCCTTTGGTTGTTTGTCTTTATCAAAAAATATTGCTCTACAACCCTGCATTTAGGGAAAATGTTAGAAGATAACAATTTGAATAATAATATAAATTCAAGCAATAATAATCAATTGCTTATCCATGTAGAGACCTCATAAAAATCATTGTTCACTTTTGCGCAAGACATGAGAAACCATTCTAAACTCACGAATTAAGCTTTGATTTAGGGCTTGCCCCCATCCTTCTCTGATCTGTTATTTATTCAACATATTTTAGCAGTCATAATAACTTGATTTTTCTTGATGTTTTTCTAGGAAAAACAAGAATAATTCTATTTCATAATAACATTTATAAGTTATATATTTTATATCAATATAAAATGACAAAATATTACCGATCTAAGAAATATTTTAAGGCTAGTTGGAGAAGCTGCTTCCATGGACTTGATTGCTGCTACAATCCAAGTGTTTGTCCCATTCCTAGCCTCATTTCCCTATACCAAATAACAATTATTTTTTTCTAACATCAAAAAATGTTTCAATAGTAACAACTAATTAGGAAAAGAAAATAGAAGTGGAAATTTATTGAAAAAAATATATATATCAAAATGGTCCTCTAAATCCCTAATATTCTTTTTCACTTTTAATCTTACCAATGCTGATAATATTTCTTCAACTGTTTTTCTTGAGAAACATTTGTTGATGATATCCATGCTGCATCATCGTAACAAACTTCTATTATAAGAGATCATGGATATTAAGAACATAGGTATGATTAGAATGCGTTGTATATACATTGCTTTACCATTGACAATGTATTCATGCATGGTCAAACTATTTTACCCATATAGAGGGTTTTATTTATTTATTTATTTTTGCAGTAAGGAAAAGAAAAAAAAAATTACAAGACATACAAACAAAACTAAAGAGCAACCTCCGCCTACGACAATACCATCAATAGAGACACTACCTTATAAAGGTAGGTTTCCATTGGATTGGCTCTGTGGTTAATTCCACTTCAATTGTATGACCTATCATGTCAAATGGTTTTCAATTTTTTCCCCTAGTCTTTGAACTAGAGTACCCCATGTGGACTCTTCAATCAATCCTTTTTTTTTTTTTTTTAATTTAAAAATCCATGTGAGCTAGATAAGTACATAATGAAATGGTTCGATTTTGGTGCTAAGTAAGCTTCTTAGCACCAATCTGCATGTTGGAATCTATTTCTATTGTGTAGAAAGCAATATTTCCTTTTCAATCATTTCCAAAGTTGTATAATCCATAGAATAAATTGTGTATATTACATGAACAAGTCCACAAGATTTGGTATTCGACTAAAATACCATGGCTGGGGAAGATGTTAAGGCTCATGGAGATAAGCTTATCTAAACATTCCGTTAAGGAAATATAGAAAAAGGATTCTCTAGGTGAGCATTTGAACATAAGAATCTTTTAGTGGGAGAGTACCTGTCATGTGAAAGGCAAAAGTAAACACCAAAATCTGGAAAATTTACAAGAGTTTGTGGAGCATGTCAGTTAAACAGAAAGTAAATAATGGGGTGCATTATTGCTCCACCCTTTTGCTTGTTACATGGTAGTATTTATAGGCACTTAAAACTTATGTCATGTTTTTCACATCATCATCTAACCATGTCTAGATATTTAATCTAATTTGGGGCCATCGACATCAATTATTAATAACATTATCTAGAACAGTCCTTTGTGAAGAAGAGGGGACTATTGTGACTCTTTCAATAATTGATTTTTTTTTTCAAAGGAAAAAGTAGAAAATAGAACCATATTTTGCTTGCTACATGGTAGTATTTATAGGCACTTAAAACTTATGTCATGTTTTTCACATCATCATCTAACCATGTCTAGATATTTAATCTAATTTGGGGCCATCGACATCAATTGTTAATAACATTATCTTGAACAGTCCTTTGTGAAGAAGAGGGGACTATTGAGACTCTTTCAATAATTGATTTTTTTTTTCTAAGGAAAAAGTAGAAAATAGAACCATATTTTGCCTTACCATAACTCCTTACAATATTATGGTTATCATTACCTTCTAAAAGCACTAGTAGGATTAATTGATGGATAATAAAATCAGCTTTAAGCCCATATGATCTTGAATTTAGTTTATTCAAAACAACTAGGCAATTAGAACTTGAGAACTCTTGGTGAGTGTAGACTTAACACATCTCAACCTCAACAACTATGCTAGACAATTATTATAGGTAATTTCTTTATTATTAACCATATATTGAACATTTTCAACAAAACATCAAGATTTTAAGAGTATAGTATAGGTTACCTTGGAAAAGACAAAATGATTAGCAATGCCACATGCAACCATCTCTGCTTCATCTAATTGTGCACCAGTAAGGCCCAAATATTCACCCCATTACCATTTATGTATTGTACGATGAGTATCCAATGTATAGTCAATCCTATCGGTAGACATTGACAATTGGCACATTACAAACGAACAAAACATAAATACAATAGTAAGTGCCTCTCAAGTATGAGAAGAAGAAAGAAATTTCTATTGCTAAACACAATTGGAGGTGAGCCATTCAAGAATTTCTATGGATCTGTGTTCAATATATATAAGTGTCCACATTTATATTTCTATGCAAAACCGTATTGAGAAATATGCAATGTGGCAACCTTATAATAGAGTGCCCACTTTTGTTTTGTGAATAGATAAGCGGTATTGTAACGTTACAATTGTTAAAAGAAAAACATATAATAATAAACAATTCAATTCAATGCTAACTTTACATCCATTTCAAAAAAAAAAAAAACCTTTTAAAATCAATACCAAATTAGTTAAACTGAAACTAGTAAAATCATTTATTAATTGATTCGGTTTTGGTTCTACAAAAAAATTCTTACACATAATTGAACCTAATTATTTACACCAAAATCGAACCATTTAACACCATTAATAATAGAAAACATAAGGATTATATAGATTTCTTACCATGCTACATTTTTTTTTTTGGGGGGGAGAGTTTTCTTCCGTCCATAGTTAGGAAAAGTACAATCACCAATGTTTGTCAATGTCTGTATTATCTACAATATATGGTTGATTATACCTTTGTATTATTCTGCGATACTCTCTTAACATCATCGGAAGGCCTCAGTCAAGGGATGAATCCCCTCATGACTGTGGTTGAAGGAAAATGTTCCCCCAGCCCTTTTTTTTTTTTTTTTTTATTGTTGAATAGGCACCTACTTTTCTTTTGTCAAGCCCCAATATTTCCGTCGTGGTTGTTAGGTGTTGTAGTAACTATGCGTCATGAAGAGGTCAATCACAATTAGAATTGTTAGATCAAACACCAAGAAACACGAATAATAAAGAGACAATAGATCCGTACGACACAGAGATTTAACGAGGTTCACACACCAGGGTGGTGTGCTATGTCCTCGGGCGAAGAAGAAGATGATTCACTATGCAGAAGAGAAATTACATCCTAACAGCGGCGAGGAAAAACTCGCCCTGAAACCCTAGTTGCGTGAAAATCCTGGAATACAATGACTTTCTCAACAAGCAATAGTACATTATATATACTCCAAAATCGCGGGTCAACCCATCGGGTCACGGTTGATCCGGTCGAATCATACCGCATGATGGGCTCCCTCTGCTTCCATCACAAATCTTAGAAAATTTCCCATTTGGGTCGCCACCAAAATATGTCGAATCGGGTCAATCTTCAAAACGGGTCAAGAATTCGAGACAAACTTAACAAGAATGTTACATACTACATACTTACTGCGAAGCAGTGAGACTTCCACAAGAGAGTTTGGATATTAGAAGAAAGAGAGAAGACAAAACCCATGCATGACACCACTTTACAAACTCCTACACAACCTCTCACAACCTCTCTTCACTACACTGGCATCATAGCGGTCCCTTTCCCCAAAAGAAATCTGCCTATGTAATAGGTAACATCATGATTTTGCAGATTACTTACCATACTGCATTGTCAATTTTTTTTTTTTTTTTTTATATTTAATTTGAGAGTTACCTACCTTAATTTTGTCTGGATGTATTAATTCTGCATTAGGAAGTGGTCAATCACAATTGTTATTACGTAAGTACATAGTGGTTGGGCATATGTATCACTTTTATAAACTCATTTGGGTGATTTACATCAACCTCCCTTCACGTTTACCTATATTATGTCTTCCCCCTTAAAATTTCGTTTATTACATTTAAATCCAAAAATTTTACACTGTAAAAGAGGTGTTGGTTAATGAATGTTCTTTTTTTTTTTTCCTTCTTTATTCCACCAAAAAAAAAAAAAAAATGAATTTTAAAAAATGGAAGAAGGTTTCATACAAGGGCAGTGTAAGAAGGAATCTACAACCTTCACCAATGAAGGGTTGGGTTCACATAGGGCTTACATAGTCAGAATAAAATAAGTGTCAGTATGAACCTTACTGTTTATTAGTTGAGAAAGATATAAAGCAATCTATAAAATAAGAGTAGCACAAAAGTCTTTTACCATAAAAAATTAGACTTTGCTAATTTGTTACCATATTGCATAATTTTTATTTTATTTTATTTGATAAGCTACCTTTCTTTCGTCCGGATGATATTTTTTCCTTGTGGTTGTTAGTGCTCACGTATAATTGATCACATAAGATTATAGGAGTGTGACTAAACTATATGTTAAGTTATATAATTTTATATAGAAAAAACGTGTTTTAATCACACTCTTATAATCTTGTATGGTCACCTATACATTAACAAATATATGTTGTATAAACTATGTGTTGTGAAGCGAAATACTTTAATACTTTACCCAATATTACATCAATGCCTTTTTGTTTTGTTTTGTTTTGTTTTCTATGAAAGCATTGCTCTTCTTTTCTTATTCAATAGGCAACTTAGATGATATTAGAAATTGGTCAATCACGACATTGGGAAGCTTTGATTCCCACAACAGAATTTGGATATTAAAGAAGTATTTAGCACAATGACTATGTAAAAAATGACATTATATACGGATTCCTTATCATACTGCGAGTTTATTATTATTTATTTATTTTGGATGAAAGCATTGGTCTTCTTTTGTTATTTGCCAAGCACTTACCTTTCTTTTGTCAAGGCATTACGAAGCAGTTAATCGATTGGCATGTTATAGAACATATATGTACGAGAATCTGATTCACATTCCATATATATATACAATAAGAAGCTGTGATGATTTTCACAATAGAATTTAAAATATTAAAGAAGGGGGAAAGAATAGTAATCATCCTTGTTCTCTACGCCCTCCAATGAATGAGCACACATGAATATCTATCTGAGAGCACATAGAAGGGCAAGTGGTCATTTCACGGGACCCTATGAGAGGACATCACGATTAGCATTATTTTCCCATTAAGGAAATATTTAACTCAATGCTTTCATAACAGTTGACACAATGGCCATACAGAATTATTACCATGTTGCATTGATTTTTTTTTTTTTATACATAACTATCATAAATTTTCCTTCTTGTTGTTAGATGTTGTATTAACTATGCTTTAGGAAGCAATCAATCACAATTATTATGTTACACAATATGTACATATTGGGAAGTTGTGAAATTTTCACATTAGAGTTTGGATATTAAAGAAAGCGATAAAGAAGCCCACGACAGAGTTTGGATCAGGTCCTCGTATGAGAATGATTCTCGTATGGTGTTTGATTTACAGTTGGACTCCAATAAAAACCAATTAAAAGAAGAGAGAGATTAAGTAGAGTCCAAGTGTAAATCAAACATAGTACGAGAATCATTCTCGTACGAGGACTTGATCCATACTCCCCACGATGTACATCAGTATGTAGATTTCTACACATATCTTCTCACATCCGATCTATGAATCCACACTCTCTCTTCTCATTACATACCCCCTATTGGATGATTCAATCACCCACCTCCTTAATTGTGGAAAACTACATTCCACAGCGATCCCACTCCATTTAAGAACTATGCCTATGTAATAGATAACACTATGATTATGCAGATTTCTTACGATACTGTTATGGGTCTTTTTTTAAAGAAAAAAGTTTGATAGACACACCTACCTTACTTTTGTCGAGATGATAAATTTCTCAAGTGGTTGTTAGATGCATGACGTATTAGGAAGTGGTCAAGCACGATTGTTATTTTATGCATATGCAAACGCATTGGGAAGCTATGAGAATCACGTCTCTCTCTCTCTCTCTCTCTCTCTCTCTCTCTTCCTTCTATATGCAATGTGTGTAGGGGATTAGGGAGCTGTAAATCTCATATCCTTAAGTCTTACAGAGGTTGTGTGTGTGTTGGGAGTGGCTATATATACTTGCTTTCAGTCACAAGAAGAGAAGGGTTAAGAAGACCAACAAAAATCTAAGGAAACCAATCCCTTGTGAAGAGACTGTCAAGTATCACCATGATTTCTAACAAGCTTCATACTTCTTCCGGAAGGAGGTACTCTCTCTCTCTCTCTCTCTCTCTCTCTCCCTTATGCTGTCTTGGAATTCTTTTACAGAAGAAATGCGATCATATTTTCCTAGTAGGGTCAACTAGGAAAATTTTCTTTCTTGGAACATCTTATTCTACCATGTGGAAGTTAGATAGGGCTGAAATTTTATTGACTTTTAGACCTCAAAATTTCCTGCATTCTTGCATTTGAGGGTAAGGGTATTAATTGGTTTATTTTGTATAATCGGTTCAATAGAATAGCAGTTTTAATTGGTTTTAAGGCCCTCTTTGTTATAATTTTTCTTTTTGATTTTTACTTATTTAACAAAAATCATCAATGACAACCATTTTTTATCAAAACATAAAAGCGGTTTGGTAACTACTTGACAAAAATAGTTTTTTGTGAGAAATAGTTTGGTATCTCTATGTATAAAATGGTTTTTTAAATAAATGGGTGATGAGATATTCCCTTCACCTATATTCTTTGTAACTTTCTTTCTCCACTTTGATTGAAGAAGAGGGGGCAAGGAGCTTGGATTTTCAATTACAAAGCAAATGACTACTTTACCCCTCTATATTGGGACTTTAAGCACATGCTCATTAAAGTTCAGCGCAAAAATAACTAAAAATCAATTTTGGCTAAAACATATAAATGACTCTTGATTATGTGAAGCTAAGGGCCAAACTCACTCTTTCTTGCGGGCTAGTTGGACGAGAAAGGATCAGTTGCTCGTAGGATCACCTAATCATAAGAGTCAGTATCCAATATCTGTCATTTTTGTTTTCAAATATAACCCTCATTTCCCCTGTAATGACAGAAGATGGGACATGTGTTGGATGGTGACTTGTGCGATTAGGTGATCGTATGAACAACGGATCCAATCTCTAGTTGGACAACCACAAGGCCTCCATTTGCCGATGTGGGCCCAACCCCCCATATGATTAATATATATGGGATTTTAACATACCACTATGCTTTTGAACCCGACAGCCACTGTCGTCCACTATGGATTAGGTAGGCCTTTCTAAGGGGTTCTTACTATGTGCCAAGTTTTTTGCCTCAAGACAGGTAGCCCATTCCCAGCGGCTCTCACTTTGGCACTAGGTCGCCCCTTTTACTTGTGGGTTTGGCTTTTGATACCATTGATACACAGACCTAGAGGAACACAACCCCATAAACTGGTTTGCAACGCAAAGGAGCCAAAGACCATATCAGCCCACATCAATTCTCCTTTGAAATCTATTTGGGATCAGCCCGCATATGAATGACATGGGATCGTAACAGTTATATGATTTGATTTCTATTCATTAATATATATTAGTCCTCTTATAGAGATGTTAATCAATGACGTTCATGATCACTATTGACAGACTTGAAGGTAAGGTTGCAGTGATCACTGGAGGTGCTGCAGGAATTGGTAAAACTACAGCCAAATTGTTCTGCCAACAAGGTTGTAAGGTACTTATTGCTGACATCCAAGATGAATTGGGTCACTCTGTTTGCCACGAAATTGGCCCAGAGATGTCCTCATTCATCCATTGTGATGTTACCAAGGAAGATGATGTGAAGAAAGCAGTAGATGAGGCTATTACAAGATTTGGAAAGCTTGACATAATGTTCAACAATGCCGGAGCAATTGATCCACCAAAGATAAAGATAATGGATAACGAAAAATCTGATTTTGATAATGTCCTCAGCGTCAATGTCACCGGTGTCTTCTTAGGCACCAAACACGCAGCCCGTGTTATGTTACCCCTGAAACAAGGAAGCATAATTAACAATGGTAGTGTGAGTTCAATCATGGGAGGTATAGCTTCTCATGCTTATGTTGCTTCAAAGCACGCAGTAGTAGGTCTCACCAAGAATGCAGCCGCAGAGTTGGGCCGGTCCGGGATAAGGGTTAACTGTGTCTCTGCATTCGCGATTGGATCGCCCTTTTTTAGGAATTTGGTGAAGGAGTATGATGATGATGAGATTGAGAAGAGGGTAGAGAAGATGTCTAGTCTTAAAGGAGTTACCTTGACTGCACAAGATATTGCTGAGGCTGTTCTTTATTTTGGAAGCGATGAATCAATATGTGTGAGTGGACATAATTTCGTCATTGATAAAGGCTTTACTGTTACAAATACCAACTTTGGTATGTTCAACCAATTAAACTCCTGATTAGCATCCTAAGGGTAGCTCAGTTGGAAAAATCAATTCCGCATAATAAAGAGATCAAGAGTTCAAATATATTGGGACCTACCAATAAAAAAAAAAAATCTGTACTTTAATAAATAAATAAATAAACAAAAAATAAGTCTTTGGCAAATGATGTGTGTGTGTGTGGGGTGGGGTGGGGGATGGTGGTATTGTTGATGTATTATTCCTCTAAAAAATAAGTATAAATGGTAGATTGTAGGTATCTTCATGCCTGACTTTTGTTGTATTTTTCTTGTTGGTTGTTTTGCCCTTCTCTTATTAGAATTCTTTGTTGAGGCCTTCACCTTTAGGTAGCCGTTGAGGATTTTTTTATTTATTTTTTTTTGTTTTCTTTCTTATTTTTTTCCTTTAATATATTTCCATTCATTCATTCAAGAAATAAAAAAGTATGAATGGTTGATAAATCTGTTTATGATTAGAATTTTGTGAGTTCTACATTAAAAAATAAAAATAAAAAAGAAAGACTAAAAGTAGGCCCAAATTTTGTCTCATACAAACCCACGACTCCAAGTAGGGGAGAAACATGGCCAGTTTCTTACAACCCCTCTTAATTGGACGCGGGCATGACCCAACCCTACCAGGACCTAGAAAAAATCAATCCTAGAGGGCGGGCTAACCATGATTAACCTTGACTTGTCTAACATTTCATCATTTAATTCTTAAACCAATCCCGATCATCTGATATTAGTGTTTCAATCATGGCCAATGACACCCCTTAAATCTAGGGCAACGTTGCCTTGATAGGGTTCAAAGAAAGGCTGCCACCCCATGGAGAAGGAGATGGCCACAAAGGAGGTAATTTGTTACTGGAGAAGATGACCGAAAGGATGGGGATGCTAATCTAGTCCCGAAACCCTAGCCGCCAACCATTTCAACCTCTCTTCTTCAAAATCTCTCTCAAATCAGATGAGACCAATCTCATCCTTCGATTTTCCCCCTTTCAATCATCTCCTCTGAGGCTTCACAGCGAGTAAAAATCTTAGGCAATTGCAGAGTAATGATTTCTTGGGTCAACACAAGCCCCAAAGCATATGATTTCAAAATAACAATAAAAGATAAGCATGATCGATGATCCAAGGCTGAGCTTCCAGAAGAATTACAATTGCAGCGGTGATCTCCAACGGTCTGAAAAGATAGAGAGAGAGAGAGAGAGAGGATGGCGGGCGGCGGTTAGGGTTCACATAGGCTGAAGTGAGCCTGCAACTTGCATGAATGTGGAACAACGAGGTCATTGGCCAACTGATATTGAGTGTTTTTGTTTTCTTCTGATTGAATAAATATACTAAAGCTACTTTAATCTAATCTAATAAAAATATAATTATAAAAGTAACGTATATATTAATTAAACATATAAAGTCAGGGTCAAGTTGCGCGGGCCAGGTTGGGCTTAGCCTTCAACCCGAGTCCGACCCTACCTTGACCCTGGGTTAGTGTTTTTTAATCTTAATCCACCCTCAGGGTTAGAAATCTTGGCCTAACCTCTGTTCGGGCTCAATGTGTGTTCAGGACATCAAGGTCAAATTTACACCCCTAATCGCAAGATTCTGGGTTCGTATGGGCCTAGATGTAGCTATATATCCACATGGATCCGGATAGAGTCCGGATGGATAGACCCACTTGAGTCACTCGTATATCTTACGTAAAGAAATTATCATACTATTGGCAGCAAATCCGCACGGCAAAAAAGTGATAGATGCGTAGGCGTGCCAGAGTCGTACAGACTCGAGATAACAGTCATAGAATATTGATTGACTTCTAACCAGGGAGAAAGTGAGGTCTTTCCATGCCTCGATCGCTCCAAGGACTTAAAAGTGAAAAGCAAACTCATGGAATAAATAGAAGAAGAACTCCATCTATTGAAATTGGTCCAAGAAGAACACAATACATTACATTGATCATAGCAAAACAAGGGACTGCCATCAACGTAAACTGAGGAAAACCATGACAAAGCACGGGCCGTCGTGGTCTTGGCTGAGGAAATAGAACTGATCTGTTGAGAAAAATACAAAGTAAAACTAATCTAAGGAAATATGAAAATACAGAATGAAACTAGACTACTTGAAAAGAATAGATAAAGATAGTTGATGCATTGTGTAGTTTGTTTGATCGGTTGGAGATCCTTTCTTCTTCCATTGAAATCCTTTTCATAGTGTTATTTGAATGACCCTGCTCTTTTGGCAGTTTCGTAACTATAGGAACCCATGTGTCATGTCTTTAGTGGGGTAGTTATTGGAAGTATATTCCCTTAATTGGTTGTAACTGCCTTAACCACTTAAGTCAGGTGTTTGTAATTTCTTTGAAATTGAACCACATTTGTACGAATTATGCTGATTGACAATTGGTCAAGCTGACCGAAAAGTCAGAATCGGTCAAGCTGATCGTAAAAAGTAACAATCAAGTTAGTTGAACATAAAATATCACGACCAGTCATTTGACCGTATTCAATCAGTCTACTCAATCCACCTGATAGTTATTCTGACTAATAAACTCCTTAATACAAAGTCGTCATTTGTTGGCCAACTTGATTACCGATCAGCTCCTTAACACAATCGGTCAATAAATCGACGTCGGACCGATCACTCCCTTACATGTCTTGTAGGCCACATTTGTTAAAATGGGGTACCAACAATTGCCCCCTAAATCCATGTGAACGGTGTTATTAACACAAAGTTCATAGGGATTTGTGGGCATGCTTTGATTCTTCAGTCATATAGCACCTCTCTTGATAATGAAGTGGTCGAAACCAAAATGTAGCACTATTTGACCATTTGAATTGTAGCGCACTATATCTTGACCGTGTATGTCAACCACATTAATCGTGAAATCAAAATTGAGAAGATAAAGGGCCCGTTTGATAACGTTTCTGCAGTTTCTGTTTCAAAAAAGGGTAGAAACATAAGTTTCCGTTTCTAGAAACAGAAACGGAATTGAAGGTATTTGGTGAGTCATGTTTCTAGAAGTCGATAGTAACCAGTGATAGAATGACCACGAGTCGTTTCCAAAAATAGATGAAACAAGTTCTCCTGGGTCATTTCTTTAACCATAAATAGGTAGAAATTTTAATTTCTATTTCTGAAAAAAAGTGACATGAAACAGTTTTATCAAACGCTTTTTGTTCCATTTCTACAGTTTTTGAACACAGAAATGACATAAACGCGTTTCTTGAAACGTTATCAAATGGGCCCAAAATTGATGCCAAACTGAATCAATAGATTGAAACCAACTTAAATCAAATTTGATCCAAATCCCCATGAAATTATGGGACTAATTTGATTCGGTAAAGTGAGTTCATAGAAAACGGGAAAAATGAAGCCGTTAGAGGATTAGAAGTTGGCTTCCAAGAGCCAAATCCCTCTCAATTGTTGATCTTTTATAACGACAATCATGACCATTCATTATTTTACAGGCAATTACAGTCATGGAGAGATAGTCTAGTGACCACTGTAACTCCAACAACATGGTTGAAATCTGGACTACAACCAGATTTGCAGTAAAAGGGCATTTCTTCTTTCTTGAACCAACATAAGTTTGTTTTATGGTGTCCCACCGGGTGTGTCAATTTTTGTTGGCAGTAAATTCACATAGCAGAAAAGTGATAGATCTGCGGACGTGTCAGAGTCATACAGACTTGAGAGAATGATCATAGAATATTGACTGACTTCTAACCAGGGAGAAAATGAGGTCTATCCATGCCTCAATCGCTCCAAAGACTTAAAAGTGAAAAGCAAACTCATGGAATAAATATACAAAAAACTCCATCCATTGAAATTGGTCCAAGAAGAAAACAATACATTACATCGATCATGGAAAAACAAGGGGCTGCCATTAATGTAATTTGAGGAAAACCATGACAAAGCATGGGCCGTCATGGTCTAGGCTGAGAAAATAGAATTGATCTGTTGAGAAAAATACAAAGTAAAACTAATGTAAGGAAATATGAAAATATAGACTGGAACTAGCCTACTTGAGAAAGAAAAGATAAAGATAGTTGATGCATTGTGTAGTTTGGTTGATCAGTTGGTGATCCTTTGGCAAATTCGTAACTGCAGGAGCCCTTGTGTGATGTCCTTAGTGGGGTAGTTATTGGAAGTACACTTCCTTAATTGGTTGTAACTGCCTTAACCGTTTAAGACATGTGTTTGTAACTTCCTTGAAACTAAACCACGTTTATACGAATTATGCTGATTGACAATCGGTCAATTTGACCGAAAGGTCAGAATCGGTCAAGCTGATCGTAAAAAGTCACAATCGGTCAACTAACTGTAAAATGTCACAATCAGTCATCTGACAGTATTCAATCAGTCTGCTCTATCGACCTGATGGTTATTCTGACCATAGTTAGTAAGTTCGGAAACAGTAATAATACGGGAACGGATATGAACGACATCTAAAATGGGCTATACGGAAATAATACTTTTCAGAAATTCGGCCCAATAAAATGCGCACGGCAATGATATGGTACATGTTTAAAACGATTGCTATGTAAAAATCCAGGAGCAAAAGTACGTGTATATTTTGGTACTAAGAATGAATTAAAACTAGTTATTTACAACTAAATTCTAATATCCCATGCTCTCATGAACACCTAAATCCAATCTAGCTCTCGATTGCTATGATCATGTCTATCATAGCTAATGTTGATAAGTGGCCGATCAATCATTTTCTAGCATAGTAAATAATAACAAATATTTATCAAAATAATAATAATATCATGTGGATAATCATTTAACAAATTAAAATATCATCATTAATATTATCATATCAAACAAGAAAACCCACACAACCCCTACTGATGCGGATCCATATTCTAAAACTGGAATAAAATCACGTATAGGTCCATTTAGATATTCAATAATTCAATCATAATAACTAATGGTAGATTCGTAATTAATGTAGGATATTAAATTAGGTGGAAAAATTATAATTAAATAGACTTAATAGGCTAATGGATAGGAACAAGAGGGTGGACACATAAGGTTCCTGATTAATAGATTTAGGATAAGTTTGAAATGAAGTTAAATAAAGGGTATAAGGTAATAAAGGAGAGAGAGAGCGGCAATATGGAAAGAGTGAGTTGGAATTAATAAAATAAGAAAGGGAAACGCGTGTCATCCACATTTTTCTCAAAATCGAGAAGCTACGGAAAGGGAGAAGTGTCATTTTGACTTTTTGGGTTGAGTTTTTCCCCCACCTCCCCAACCTAGATGTATTAATAAGAATAAAATGTGTTTATACACGTATAATATGTGTACCTATAGAATACACATATAATACAGATTTTTTGGATTGATACGCCAAATTATGATTTTTTTTTATTAAAACATTCAGATATGGCAAAAACCTGTGTATTATACGCGAATTTACTAACTATGATTCTGACTGATCAACTCCTTAATACAAGATCGTCATTTTTTTGCCAACTTGATTATTGATCAGCTTAACCAGTCAACTCCTTAACATAATCGGTCAATAAATCGACATTGAACCGATCACTCCCTTAGTACATGTCTTGTAGGCCACATTTGCTAAAATGGGGTACCAACACAAACCAAGGAGTATACCTCTATGTAAGGACATGACTTTGCAGTAGTATGTCTCTTTTTACCATTAATCATGGGATGTGTACCCGATTAGGAAATTAAGTATGTCTAGACAGTACTTACCCTCTATAAATAGTGGATGAAACTCACTTTTCTCTACAATCTTGTTTTTTTCTCGTACTCCCTAAAAGCCTCTCTTTTGCTAGCTTTGCATACTTTGAGTTTTCCCTCTCTATTGTGAGTATTTTTTTAATATGGTGTGCACAATGGTTGGGCCTCAACGTGGCCTATGTGTTTTTGAGTGCACATCAACAAGAGAGCATTACAAGGGCTGTTTCATCTTGGGAGACTTGTTACAAAGACCTTTTTGCACCATAAAGGGAAACAAGTTCTTAAGGAAGAGTGGCATTGAAACAACTCAGTCCTTAACTTGTTCATGACATTGTTATTATATGTTTCATACTAGGTAGGTGGGGTGACATTGGAGATCTACTCATATTGTAAGTCTATTATTCTCTTTGAAGCCTTTATTTTACTATAATATCTAATAAAATGATAAACATAGATATCCAGCAGGTTTGGGTATCACGTATTCTCAATATAAAGTAGTACGTCATGTATTACAATTATTCTTTTTGTATACATTAACATTAGGCTTATCATTAGAGTTTTGCTCTAATTAAATTAGCTTCAGCAAACCTAGCATCAAGCTGTAGATCTTCCCAGTCATCATCATCCACTTTAGTGAAATATTGATTCACTAATTCACTGCTAACCAATTCTAGCTTTGAAAGTTCCCACTGGATTCCAAGAAGAAAAAGAAGAAAAAGAAGGAAAAATCAGTAACATTTTTACAAGAACATTATTATTCATATAAAATATTTAGATTGTCTTTAATTTATCGATAAAATCATAGAATCTTTTTGTACCTTCGGTTGTTTATCTTTATCAAAAAAAATTGCTCTACAACCCTGAATTTAAGGAAAATGTTAGAAAGTAATAAATGAGTAATAATGTAAATTCAAGCAATAATCAATTGTTTATCCATAGAGAGACCTCGTAAAAATCATTGTTCACTGTTTTGCGCATGACATGAGAAATCATTCTAAACTCACGAATTGGGCATTGATCTATGTCTTGCCCCCGTCCTTCTCTAATCTGTTATTTTAGTTAAATAGAAAAAATAAGCTATAATAACTTGATCTTGCTAGAGGGTTTTGCAGGCAGAAAAGAATGAATAATTCTTATAGTCATGATGAAATTTATAAGTTAAAATATATTATATCAGTATAAAATGAAAAGATATTACCGATTTAAGAAATATTTTAAGGCTGGTTGGAGATGCTGCTTTCATAGACTTGATTGCTACTACAATCCAAATAGTTGGCCCATTCCTAGACTCGTTTTCCTACAACAAACACATTTTTTCCCCTAACATCAACAAATAGTTTCAATGGTAACATCAAATTAGAAAAAGAAACTAGAAGTGGAAAAAATACATAAAAATGAAAACATTAGTGAACAAAATGGTCCTTTAAATCCTATGATTCTTTTTCATTTTTAATCTTACCAATGCTGATAATATTTCTTCGACTGTTTTTCTTGAGAAACATTTGTTGATGATATCCATCCTGCATCATATTAACAAACTTCTATCACAATTGGTCATGGATATTGAGAGCATATGTATTATTAGAATGCATTGTACATAGACTTTACTATTGACAATGTATTCATTCATGGTCCATATATTTTACCCACATGGAGTGTTCATCTTTGAGACAATAACATTATTAAGGTAGGTCTCCATTTTCCACTTCAATTGTATGGCCCATTGTGTGCTATATTGCTTTCATTTTTATTTTTTATTTTTTATTTTTATTTATTTCTTTCTTTAAGTTTTTAAACTATATTACCTCATGTGGACTCTTCAATCATTTATATAGCTTTATATGTCCATCTGAGCTCGAGAAGTACATAATGAACCGAAAAAGAAGTCCACAAGATTTGGAATCCAACTTAGCCCTAGGTAGATATTTAGGCTCATCTAGATAAGCTTCTTAGCCTACTATTAATAAATATTTTTCTCAAGGCAATATCTTCAATAGGTGAGCACCGTATAGAGGTTTTCTGCATGTTGGAAGCTATTTCTATCTTGTAGAAGGCAAAGCTGGCTCTACAGCTATTTTTTAACGTTGTATAAAAAATACCACATGAGAGTGCAATATTGCTCCACCCTTCATTGTAACTACCACATGAGAGTGGGAATGCACCTCCAATTGAGGTGCGAGCACTTTCCCCTTAATTTGTTGATTTACTCTTTTGCTAGCAACATGATAGTTATTGTAGGCATTCAAGCTTTGTGACATGTTTTTCACATCATTATCTAACCATATCTTGATATTTAATCTAAGTTAGGACCATCAGTGTCAATTATTAACAACATTATCTAAAACAATCTTTTGTAAGAAGGACTGTTATGATTCCTTCATTAATTTTTTTTTTTTTAAATAGGAAAAAGTAGAAAATAGAACATGCTTTACCAAAACTAAGAATATTGTGGTTTTTATTACCTTTTAAAAGCACTAGTAGATTTAATTGATGATGCTTCTATGAATTTATTGATGACTTTAGAGACAACAGTTGGATCTGTAGAATTAACTCCATCCAATTCTTTTTCCAATGAAGGCAAATCCTGTCATTAATATAAAACCCAAAATTTATTAATCATGAATATAAAGTGTGTTTAAATAATAAGTTTGTTAGATGTGTTTACCAAAAAAAAAAAAAAAGTTCGTTAGATGTGGAATATCACTACTCGACACTGAAGAATTCTATAACCATATAATAGACATTTTCTACAAACATCAAGGTGTTAGGAGTATAGTATAGATTACCTTGGAAAAGACAAAATGAGTAGCAAGGCCACATGCAACCATCTCTGCTCCAACTAATCGTGCACCGGTAAGGCCCAAATACTCTCCTAAATAATATTGGTATTTACACCCCCACCCAAAAAAAAAAAAAATTGATGTTGGTATATGAAACATTTTAAAATATTCATGATGAGATGGAATAAAATTATTTGCATTAAATTTGATATGCATTGTTCGACAATAGATTTTTAGAAGAGATGGGTTTTGATAAATTGTTTTAACTTACTAAAACACTAAGCTTAACACTAAAAGAGAAATCCCAAGATCCCTCGGTTGTCTCTAGTTTGGAACAAATATCTTCAACCTCGGCAATCAGTTTTTGGGTGGCGGTTGATGCATAAGAAACTTCCCACAGACGATAATATTATCCTTAAAGGCATACCCCTGGCCTCAAAGTGCTACCTCTGTGGATTAGATGCTGAATCCTTCAACCACACATTTTCACACTGCTCCTTCTCCATAGAAATATGAAAAAAATACTTGGAGTGTTTTGGTATAACTTGGCCTAGGCCTATTGATCTTCATCAGTTATCCCAGTGGTGGGTGAGAAAAAGAAGAACTCTTTCGATGAAAGATGTTTGGTCCATAGGACCTATGGTGATGTCGGACAATATTTGGAGAGAAAGAAATATTAGTTACCATGATGATACTCATCACTCTTTCATCCAAATTTTTGAAAAAATTAAGCAGGACATTCAAGATGCCAGGTGTGAGATTCAAGATATCCTTTCAGTCTGAAAAAGATTTGGATTTTTTTTTCTCCTACTCTAGTTGTTAGACTATTGTAATTGGGGTTTTTTTTCCCTGCTGATGGCAATGCCGAAGGTGGGGTCAAAAATTTCTTTTGATATATCTATTCTTTTTCCTCATTAATAAAATCTCTTGAGCCTTTAGCTAAAAAAACACTAAAATACCACTAATTTATAAAAACAATTTCTTCTTAACTAGGAAATTGTTCCTTGTTGGCTCACCCAAAGAAACCATGTGATAAATTTGGAGGGGCCTAGATTTTTTCAACATAGATGAGGTCTATATTTATGTCACGTTCTTGCTAAAATGTAGTTATTGTCTTCATATGGATAAAGAATCGAAATATATTACCGAAGTAACCTGGCAGCTTTGACAAAAAGTATGATGCACCTACATCTGGAAAAACACCTAAAATTGCTTCTGGCATAGCAAATACCTGTATAAACAAACACATAAAAAATATTAATATCTTCCTAAGAATAAAGTGAAAAAGTGTAAGAGTTCAGTATATGAAAATATTAAAAAGTATATCCCTATAAAAATGGTATTGTTTATTTATTTTATAATATTAAAAAGATTGTATTATTTTTATTTAATCATTTTGTATTTAAAAAAAGAAATGATAACTGTCCTATATGTTATAATTAATATTGTGCTTTGCTGCTTTGCATAGTAAATAAAGAATAAAAATGATTTAAAAAAAAAAAAACCCCAAAAATAAATGCCTTAAAAAAAGTTGTACATTGTCTTTATTCTGTTCTCATTTATCACATTCCCATTCAGGTGTCTAAATTTTTTATGCTTCAATGGTTGATAGTATATCGAGTAAGATATAAGACCTTCAACCAGTGATTCTTCTCTGTCATGAGATTGCTAGTTTAGGAAAATCAAACTCCCCTTGATTTTCAATTCTCTGAAGGGAGAGATGGTTTTAAGAGAGAGAAGCTCTGAGGTGGATGGAATTTCAACTGGAGAGGATGACCCTCATGGTGATCGGCCTCCTGATAGAGGGAAGCAACGTTGAATAACTGACTTTTGGGGTCCTGCTTTGGGAATGATGCCTCATCCTGCTCCCGTGGCAAACCTTGCTCCAAGATGTATTGATCCAAAAACTACCGCTCCAAAAAAATCCTATGCTAGGGTGGTTGGAAGTGCTCTCCCTGTTGTCGATGAACTGCCTGATCCTGTCCATGCTGGATCTGTGACAAAGATTATTATCCCATACGATAATATGAAGAGAGGTTGGGGAAATACCGCTTCGCTTTGATTGGAAGATTGAACTTCTGATTTACTTCTCTTGATGAAATCAGAAAGGAAGTTACGGAAGGATGGAATGTCTCTAGCAAAGTTAAGATGATTCCAATGGGAAAAGGTTTCACCATTTTCCAATTTGAATCTGAGAAGGACATGGCAGCAATATGGAGGAGAGGGCCGATCAAACTGGCAGGTCAATACGTTCGCTTCCAACGGTGGCGAACTGACTTCAACATACATGAAAAGATGGTCAACAAGGCTCTTGTGTGGGTCAGATTTCCAGAACTGACTCTGGAATACTGGCACGAAAAGGTTCTATTAACCATGGCAAAGGTTGCTGGAAGGTCAGTTGCCCTTGATCATTGTACAAAACAAGTACTCTATGGGAACTTTGCCCAGGTCCTAGTTGAGATTGAGGTTGGAAGTTAGAGGCCTGTTGAGATTCAGGTGGGAAGGAAGCAGTCAGGGACTAACACCCCTTCTTGGTTCAAGCAACAATTTCTTTATGAAGACAATATCGGCAAATGTGGTTATTGTAAAAAAATGGGTCATCTAATCGGAGCTTGTAGAGAGAAGAAGGCTGCCGATGCTAAAGTAGCTTCTCAAGAAAAGGAACCTAGAGTTCCAGGTGCAGTCTATGCCAATGAGGAATCTTGTCCTTCTTCGAGACCTTCAGAAGGAGCTGGATTATCTTGGTAAGGCTTTAATATTGATCATAATGGAGACTCCTTTGAAGAAGGCGATCAAAGAGACTCCATGGAGGGCGGCGAAGGTGGTCCAGCCTCCTCTCAGGGCGGTGAAGACGGGATCGATTCCTCTGCAGGCGAGGGGGAGGTCCAAGATACTTTTTTAGAAAGTCAATCAGTAGAGGCAAACAATCTCCAATCAAGGAGATTTTCCCATTTAGGCACTGAGGTGGGATTTCCTTCCAATGACAAATCTCCTCCCACTTTAGAATGCAACTCAAATCTGGAAGTTATTCTAGAGGTGGAACGGATGGAAGAAGATCAGATTGATTCCGCAATTGGCCAAATACAATTAAACTCTCTTGATATGGCTCAAGACTCTGAGGCTGTATCTCCCAATTGGCAAACTAACATTTATACCTGATGAGCACATTTATGTGTGAAATATTAGGTAGTAAAGCATGCATTTTACATATTTTGAGTGGAGCTACCTTGGGTTTTACTCTATTTTTGCAGATTTTGAATTTTAAAGGCCTTAAGGATTATCGGGGTCGTATCTCTAATTTTACATGTAAAGAGGTCTTGTTTCTTTTCATGGTTGTGAAGAGGACAAAATTCTGAGCAAGATGGACGTGTTGCATTAAAAGTACACATCCGTTTGGTCACCCGTATAAGTGATTATTTTTTTTTTGGGCTACAAAAAGAATAATGTATCAGAACTGAACCAAGATGCAGAACCAACCCGTTTGCAGTTGTCCCAAGTATACAAGAAATATTCAAAATGCCAATAAGAATCGATGGGCCACACCCTTAAGTGATTGAAGATTCGTTTTTGGTAACAACTACCTAGTGTAGTTGGTGAGTTGTGGTGTGCAAAATCCCTTGTTTATTAGGAGGTCTCAAGTTTGAACCTATGGAATAGAGGTCGGCCAAGGGGGTTTCTTACACAAGAAGAGAGAAAAAAGGAAAGAAAAAAAAAAGAGAAATAAAGGATGTCCAAATCTTGTCTCTGTCCTCCACATCATCAACAAAGATGTCCAAATCCTCCAAGAGAGAAGGTTGTGCACAAGTTTAAGAGAGAGAAAAAAAAAAAAGGAAAAAGAAAGAAAAATCATGGGAGATCTCTCCTACTATTCTCACTCCTCCACCTCACAATTGTAGGCCCCCTAAACCCTAATCGTTGGTCTCTCTCCCTATTTCTTTATAAATAAAAAACGGTCAAGGGGAGAGGATGGCTAGTTATTATTTTTTGTGCTCTCTTTCTCTCTCTTCTTAGGCGCAATTCTACTTTAGAGTTTTATCTCTTTCTCTAGTTCTCTTCTCTAGGTTTAGTCTCTTTTTAGTTTTTCTTACTTTTTGGTTCAACACTTTTGTAATGGAGTTTCAATTAATGAATGCAAGTTTTCTTTCATGTTTGTGGTTTAGGGTATTGTAATTTTAATTCTTTAGTTCAATGTTTCTATCTAGGTGACAAGATCCAAGCTTTGAAGCATCTCTGTTCAAGTTCAAGCTTCTCTTTTAGATTTGTTTTCTCTAGTACTAACAATTTCAGATTTGATTTATTCCAGATCTAGTTTTTAGTAATGGTAGTATTTCAAATCTCAGTCAAGTTTTCAAGTTCAAGTATTGAAGTTCAGGTAGGTAGGCTTCTCTTAAGTCTTCTCTCCACCCTCTCATTCCCTCTCTTGACTACCCTTTCCTTCTTAACTTAGGTTTTTAATTTCATTCTTTACTTTATTGTTTTCCCCTTACCTCATGGTCCTTGGCTAGATGCATGTGTTGGCTATGCCCCTCTCTAGCTATGGACCATCCTTTTATTGCGTTTATTTTCAGTTATTTACTTTGCCTCCATTTCCCTAAAGCTAAGTAGTGAAGCCCTTGTAAGAGTTACTCTCTAGTCAAGTAGGGTAGTTTGCATTATTTGTGATGCATCCCTCAAGCTAAGTAGAGAAACTTACTTGTGTGCTTTTCTCTAGTTTTTTTCCCCTTTATTTTATTACAGCACTTTTACTTTCAGTTATTTACTTTTTGTTTGCGTGGTTTGAAGTATTTAAATTCCTAGATGTGTTGGTTAGGACGCTTTTAGATGCATGTGTTTTAGGGCGGTAGTTAGAAGTAGATTACCAATATCAATCGTTCACTTTTGCATTACTAAAAAAATCTTAAAATAAAGTGGCTGCTCTCCTTATGTTCGACCCGTTAGCTACATTGATCTGTACGCTTGCGGTTACATTTAAAATTCAAAAAATACCCTCCCTGCGGATATTCACTTTGAAAAAAATCGTTGAAGCCTTCGCTTTGCTTCTAGAGGTGGTCATGCACCTGGTATGGGTCCCTCTAAGAAAGACCCGATATCCACTCTGGACGGTGTGCTCATGGTGGATAGGGCATCCAAGCAGAGGGAAGAGACCCAGGGTGGATGGACAATTCGGCATAAAAAGAAAAGTAAGAAGGCTCAAACTAAGGATAAGCCCCCTCCTCGGGCTAATCACTCATCCTCCTCCCACATGTGATCATGAGAGTTCTATTTTGGAACATCCATGTGATGAAGAAGAAATCTGCCAGGATTTCTTTAAAGAAAATTGCTAGAGATCATTTGCCCGACATCATCTATATTGCGGAGCCGATGAATGATGTTTCTCAATCCCCAAAGTTATTCTTTAATAAGCTGGGTTTTGAGCCTGATCTTATTCATAACATGCAAGTCAACAAGGAACCCAACCTGTGGGTGATGTGGAGAAAAACTCTTTTAAAGCCAGCGGTGACCTCGATGTCTGATCAGCAGATGTCATCCACGTTATTTGGCTTGGTGACACCGTGGACATCTCTGCTGTCCACGCCAAATGTCTGAGGGCTGATTGTAGAAGCCTTTGGCTTGACTTGGTGTCTGGGTATCCTTCTGGTCTGAGAATGATTATTGGTGACTTCAATGCAACTCTCTTTGATCACGAACGGCGGGGCCTGAGTTGATTCTGTATGGGAGTTGCTGTGGAATTTGGTGCTATGGTAGACTCTACTTCCATGATCCAAGTTCCCTCTACTAGAAGAAAGTTTCTCGGAGCAATAACAGGAAAAGGGGTAATGTTATTACTGTGTTGGATAGGTCTTTTGTCAACTCTGACTGGCTAAGCACCTTCAATGATTGCAATCAACAGGTTCTTCTCAGAGCTACATCTGATCGTGCTCCTGTCTTGGTGAGTTTGGCCAACTCTTTGAAGCTGAAAAATTGCCCATTCTGCCTAAATAAATTCTGGCTAGACCATGCAGATTTCACCTCTATGGTTGAAAACGCTTGGAATATGGAGACCCGCGCTTCTTCCCCAATTCAAATCCTATCCCTGAAGCTCAAGAATTTGAAAGGCATCATTCAAACATGGGCGCGTTCTACCTTTCCCAATCTGGACTTGGAGGTTAAGACCTCTAAAGAAAATCTGGAGAATATTCATTACAGAATTGAAGATGAAGGCCTATTTGATCAGCTTTTTGAATTAGAGCTTGATGCAAAAAATCGATACTCTAAGGCTTTGGAGCTCCACGAGAAAATGTGGGCAGAGAAGTCCGGGGTTAGATGGTTGAAGGAAGGGGACAGGAACTTCAGCTTCTTTCACATTACAGCCAAAGTGAAAAGATCAAAAAATGCAATCAGATCCATTCTAAAGGATGATGGGACTGAAATCAGCGATAACAACCAAATGGGATAATACCTTTTGGATATTTATGAAAATTTTCACAAGAGTGTGGATTCGGCTATTAATCTTGACATTTTTGTGGCTATTCCGACGGTGATAAATCATGAAGATAGACGATTTCTTGGTGCTATCCCCACGGATGATGAGATTAAGATGGTTATTTGGGACTCAGACCCTGATAGCTCACCTGGTCCGGATGGTTTCACTGGAGCATTCTTTAGAAAGCGCTAGTCCATTATCCAAAATGATGCCTGCAATGCGATGAAGAGTTTCTTCTCTTCATGTACGATTCCTAATGGAGTTAATAATTCCTTTCTTTTGTTAATTCCTAAAGTGGATGGTGCTCGTACCTTAGACAAATTTCGCCCTCTCTGTATGGGATATTATTTCTACAAAATCTTGTCTAAAATTATGCCAGCTGCATCAACATTTATCTTCCTGAGCTCATCTCCCTTGAGCAAGGTGCCTTCTAGCGAGGTAAACTCATTCAATCTAACATCGGCTTAGCCTCAGAGCTCGCCAATCTGATGGGGAAGACTTCTAGAGGGGGTGGAATGGGTCTCAAAACTGATATCTGAGAGGACTTTGATACTTTATCTTGGGATTTTCTTTTTCAGACTCTTAGAAAATTTGGATTTTGTGAAACCATGATTGGTTGGATTAATAAAATTCTTAAGTCGGCAAGAATTTCCATTCTCCTAAATGGTGGGCGAATTGGTTTCTTTGGGGCCGGTAGAGGTCTCCATCAAGGAGATCCCATCTCTCCTATTTTGTTTATTATCGCTGAAGAGGTCTTATGCAGGGGACTCAATGATATGAGCAGAAAAGGTATCATCAAGCCTATCTCTGGCCCTCGTGGTATTTCTATGCCCACTCACATTCTATTTGCAGATGGCATTTTCATTTTTATAAACACCTCCAAAAGATACATCTATAATCTCAAATCTTTTTTGGAGAAAAATCAAAGCTCCTCTAGGCAGCTCTTTAATTTAGAGAAAAGCAATATGTTCGAGGATCACTGCTGCTAAGAAGACTCGGATTGCTAAGAAGGTGGCCATCCCTATCTGCAAATTTTCTACCAAGTACTTGGGAGTGGAAATATTTCAGGGAAGAGTCAAAAGAGTTCCTTTGTTATCCACCATGGACAAGATCAAGGCCAAGCAGGATGGAAAGGAAAACTTCTCTCTATGGCGGACAGAGTGGAATTGGTAAGATCAGTCATCTCAGGAATGCCTTTGCATAGTTTCTCCGTTTATTGGTGGTTGGCTTCTCTAATCAAATGCTTGGAAAAATGAATGAGGAATTTCATCTAGACGGGTGGGATTGATACTTCTAAGGCCATCACTGTTAAATGGGACATAGTGTGCAAGCCCAAGCATGACGTTGGTCTGGGAATCCGGAGCCTCCATGATGTTAATAAAGCTCTTCTCGCAAAAATGGTCTAGAAAATAAAAAATGATGACTCTGATCTGAGCAGACTGATTCGCTCTAGATTCTTAACCAATCATAGCCTTCTCAAAAAAGGCTACAAAAGCTCCTCCATTTGGCCCCGCATCAAGAAACTGTGGGATTTTGTGGGAAAGAATGAGAGGTGGATCGTGGGGGATGGAAAAAAAAATAGATTTTTGGAGACACATTTGGATGAGTCCAAAATCTATCTCTGATATCTCTCAGCTTGGGGAGGATGTTTTTAGAAATCATTTTCATACAGTAGAATGTTCATTGAGAATGGTGCTTAGAAGTTTCCTACTGCCGAGTCGAACCTCTTAAACTTGGTCTTTGACTCCATAAAAGCTCTTCCTCTCCCTTCCATCTCCATGGAAGATAGATGCATGTGGAAGCTTTAATCTATGGGGAACTTTTCTGTGAAATCTGCTTGGGAAGGCCTTAGGGTGACCGCCCCTGTTGTTCTGTGGTCTTCGTTTGTTTGGAATAAGGATCTCCTGCCAAGGCTCTCTACCTTGGCTTGGTTCTGGGCTCACGAAAAGCTTCCTACAGACGATAAAATTCAGAAGAAAGGCATAAGTTTAACCTCCAAGTGTGACTTGTGTGGATGTAGCGAGGAACCCTTTTACCATCTGTTTCTTGAATGTAGCTTCACTTCTGAAATTTGGACCAGGTTCGCTGCTATTTTTAACGTGGTTTGGACCTAGCAACCCACTGTGGCTGATGTCATAATATGGTGGAAAAACAAGGGCAGAAGTTGATCTCAAAAGACCTTGGTTGATAGGGCTAGCTGTGTTGATAGAAGCAATCTGGAAGGAAAGAAACCTTAGGCGGTATGAGGACAAGGCTCAGCACCCTCCCATGATAGTAGCCACTATAATCAAAGACGTATCCTTCATTTGCAACGGTATGAATATTTCCCCCTCAAATGCCTCAGACCTTCTCCTGAGCAGACGCTTCTCCCTTTCTATTTGGTCCTCTCCAGCCCAAAACACTTTGGAAGTTCACTGGTGTAAGCCATCATTTCCTTGTGTGAAGCTAAATGTGGACGAATGCTCGTTGGGTAATCCTGGACGTGCAGGTGGTGGGGGTATCTTCAGAGACCATAATGGAAAGGCAATTCTATCTTTTAGTTTCTTTTTGAGGGTGGCTACGAATTTCCAAGTAGAAGTCTGGAGTATCATCAAGGGTATGACCTTCGCTCAAAGTCTGGATGTGAGGAAACTTTGGATAGAATCGGATTCTACCTCTGTGGTCGCCTTGTTCCATCACAGACTTATTCCTTGGTTTGTATACCAGGAATGGACTAATCTTCTAAATTATGCAAACTCTATTGAATGAAAGATTTCTCACTGTTTCAGAGAAGCAAACCCAGTGGAAAATTACTTAGCCAAGGACGCGGAAAAGACTGATCCATCTAGAATCAGAGATACTCTACTTTAGTTTGTTACAGACGAGCTAACTCTAGACGAAGCTGGTCGTCCTGGATACAGATTCTACCATAGATAGCAGTAATGAACCTTTGCTGATGGCAATGCCGAAGGTGAAGGCTCGCTCCATGTGCTTTGTTGAGTTTTTTATTTTCTTTTTCTCTCTTTGTAGTTGATTCTTTTTTCCCATTTTTAATAAAATTCCGATCTTCTATCGAAAAAAAATAAATAGTATATCGAGTAAGATATTTTTAATATGGGTGCAAACTAATGTCATACTAGGAAAACTTGGAATATTCCTTCACATATGCCTTTGAGTAAATGCAAGAGCACTTCATCACCCATCAATGCATAAACATTAATCAGACCACTTCACATCTCCATGTGGTGCGAGGTTTTAAAATGTTTGAAATGTCAAGGAAGTACATGCAACTTGAACTCTTGAAAAATAAAGGGAAAGAAACTGTACAAAATGGATTATATGACAAGTGGCCTATCAATTTTGTCTATAACTATTAAACGGTCAACTTAAAAGTCATAGTCTGTTCAAAAAGGACAAGGTGTGATGGAAACATTAAATTTAATTATTATAAAAAAAAAAAAGGCAAGGCATGATGGAAACATTAAATTTAATTATTAGGGAAAAAGAAACCTTGAGGGTGTGGAAGAGTTGACAAGGGACTTTTGCCTCGTAAAGCTAGTGTGTGGTTCTGAGTTTGACTCTTTTTACCTCTTTAGGGTCATTCATACGGGGTGTTTAGTGCTTTTCACTATTTTTGATTAAAGTTGAATGATTCTTATTCAACCCCGCTATGACCCGATCCATCTGGTAGTTGGGTCAGTATGGACCCGTGGAACTAGTCAAGTCGAAAGTCTAGATATCCGTCGTTAGCAAAAGGAAAAAAAAAAAAAAAGAAAAAAAGCCAGAAGAAACCTATCAATCTGGTGCCAGAAACGCCATACATGTGGGTCAATGAAAGCACATATGGGAGCATCTTCAGCACATGCAAGGAAAGCAACATGGTCATTTTGTGCTTGTTGTGTCTGGCTGTTTCTTGAGCCAGACCGCAGCCAACAATGTTCTTTTTCATTATTATTATTATAATCCTTAAAATAAAAAATTATTATCATAAATATTTCCTATTGAGAGATACTTGAATGCTATTAACATAATTCAAACCCCAAAAGAATTTATTTCCCACTGCTACTTGTCTAAAATAAACATTAGGATGTAGGAAGAAAATTAAAAAATTAAAAAATTAAAAATAAAAAAAAACAAATTAGTATTGTCTTGGCTACCAAATAGTGCTTACAGATTAATAATAATAATAATATGTAAAATTTTATTAGAATTTCCAAACGTTACCGCTTTCTCGGTCACAACTCGAAACTTTGCATTCATGGATAGCCCAACACCACCTCCCATGACCACTCCATCAATAAGTGAGACCTTTAGGATCAATTTTTTGTTAAGTGTCAAAGAAAAAATGAAAAAACACTAATAAAGATAGCACCCACCAAAGTTTTATCATGTGTAGCTAGAACATAGTCTAGGGTATATTGTTTCCGAAAAAAGCTTGCACCAAAACTCCAATGACCTGATACATATAATCAAGTGTATTATAAGTTAAAAGATCATCATTGACTTATTTACTCACACAAATATAACATCAACCACAATCTTGTTCCAATTAAAATTTTATACGCAAATATAATTTTATAGCATAGAAAGCTAAAACCATTTTCTTATCAAAGGATCTATATTAAAATCCTTTTAATATTGTAGTGAATATTGCATTAATTGTATCAATTCATAGTCATGGTTCTTTTAAGTATATTCATGGAGAAAAAAGCTTCTAAGAGCTACAAGACCTTTACCAGTAGTACAAAAGTGAATAAGAGTTGCACAATCACCACCAGCACAAAATGCTCTTCCATTTCCCTGCAAAAAATCATTTAATAGCGATTTCTTCAAATTAATATAACTTCTTTTATTTTCTTCTGAATAGTGCACTTGCACTTGGACCAGTCAAGCATGAGCCTAGCTCAATCACCTCATTTGGCTAATTTTAGCCTAACCTAGGGCATGTTAAGTCTGGGATAGTCTGAGGTAGCCTTTGGTTGTCTTTAATCCCAAGGAAACAAGCTGCAGTGGGGTCTAAGACAGGTAAATCCTGTCCCATTTAAAGAAAGCTTGGGTAAGGCTGACCTTAGCAATTCTCGATCAGTGCAACCTAATGCTCAGCAACAAAGTGGAGTGTCTTGACCTTTACAATAATTTACCTTCAAAATCTATAGCATAGAAAAAAAATTTACCTTCAATATCACTAATTTCACTCTGGAATCCTTTTCGTATTCTTTTAACTTCTTTAACATTTGAGAAACCTATCAATGAACAAAAGAATAGGGGGAAATATGAAAAAGTCTGCATATAGTCAAAGAGGTGAAAATGAGGGTTCAGTTAAAAAATAAATGTATTATGATTTATTATTATGAAATTGATAATTCAGTTTCTCCACATACCATGTGAAATGAAAGAGAATTCAGTTTCGTAGGCCTGTTTAATATCACCTTCCTTATCCATGAGTTTTCTTCGAACAGAACCTGTGAGAGAGAGAGAGAGAGAGATCAGATTTAGTGGCATTGCATGTGGCAATTTCTGTTCAGTAGTACCAATTTTATGTTGGCATCTCCCAAATAATGGCTTCATTTGGTTGAAAGGAAATTGAATTACCCAACAAGGGTGTAAATCAGTTATTCGGTTCAGTTCCAAAGAGTGCTGGAGTGATCTAGAACTGAATCGGTTCTGAAATATTTAGATATTCAAATCAAAACTACTCAATTCGGTTGGAAATTTGGTTCTTACACAGTTTGGTTCCGGTTCTTGTACTCAATACATAATGTTATATTATACTATATATTATAGTATATTACTAATATTAGTAATATACTATAATATATTAGCATCATAATATATTAATATACTATAATATACTAGTATCCAAACTCATTTTGATTTTGGTTTTGATTTCTATACTGGATCCGAATCGAACCAAACCAATGAAGAATCGAATCGGATCTAAAATTCAATACTCAATCAAACTGAATTTTACTCGGTTCGATTTGACTTATTCTATTTTGTTTGGTTCCTCTTTGAATGTGACAGACACCCTTACCCAACATGTTTTTTCATTTGGGCTAACGATGAGTAACTAGACGGAGTAGTCCCACAGGCCTATACTGACTTCACAACACGTGGACTGGGTCATATCGGGTTGAATGAGAGCCATCCATCTTTCATTAAAGCAATGACACTAAACACCCGCATGTGAGTGGCCCAGGCAGGTAAAAGGTGTAGAACTCATAACCTCACCCTTCCTATGGTAAAGGTCCCTTGCCAACTTGGCTATCCCTTAGGGTTAGCATGATTGTATAAATTACTTAAATTTCTTACGATATATAATTCACTTTGGTGGCAAGAAGTTGTTCCTCTAAATAAATAGCTCGGATCCTATCGTAGTTTAAGGAATTGGTATCGAATTGCCAAAATCAGGTGATTCGTATCGGATCAGTATAGACCAAGTATAAATATATATATATATATATATATATTTATTTATTGAAAACTAGGGGTAAATCTGTCCTATATGTGCCGATCAGATCAGTATCATCTAAGATCAATCCCATCTCTAATACCAATTTTGAAAACTGTGATTCCTATTGAAAACTTTTAAGTTGGGTGCTGGACATGAATATGGATTAGGTTCTCGTGCAAAAAACCATTCTCGGACAAGCTGATTCACACAGATGGAATTCACCACAGAGTTAGTTATTGGGTGAACTCCATCTGTGCTCATCAACCTCATACAAGAATGATTCTCGTACGAGGACTTAATCCACTCTCGCTGAACATTCCCCAACCAGGCTATTTGCTAGCTAGGGATAGAACTCTTACAACTCCAATCTACAAAGATATGGATGATCATAGGGCTGCACCAGGCCGCTAAGGATAAGCCCAGCCCAAAGGCTATATTCTAAGTGATTGGGGAGAGAAAGAGAGAGAGAGAGAGACCTGATTAGGTTCTTCCTTGAAGGGGTAGTTTGTGGCGGCCATGAAATTAAAACTGGGAGGTGCTCTCCTGCGGAAGAATAAACACTAAGAAGAACTGATCAACCAATGAGGTATAGAAGGCAGAAACACACTCGTATATAAATAGATGTATGGTGTAGGGCCTATACAGCTTCTATCTGCTTCTTCGATCCAAGTGTTGGGTTATGGCACCCACTGATTAACAAAGTAAGTGCCATATTCTCTTCAACAAAGTTTGGATATTAAAGAAATAGTTAATCTAATCGTAATGCTAATAGTCTTCTTGGTCTTCTTTTATTATTTGATAGGCTACCTTAATTTTGTCGGCTATATTTTCCTTGTGGTTGTTAGTGTTGATTAGGTAAAATTATAGGAGCATGATTAATAACATTTTTTTAATTGATAGACTACCTTTCTTTTGCCGGGATGGTATATTATTTGGGAATAAAATTTGGTTTATTTTTCGTTGCTTTTTATCTAAATCTATTAGTTTCTTTATTATTTGTAACAACTCTTTATTTGAGGGTTGAAATCTTTCAGTGAGGGGGTTGGAATCTTTCTATTCCATACATAATTATTCTCAAGCTTTTCAAAATAAATGAGGCAGGCGGGGTCTTTTTTCCTTGTGGTTGTTAGTGTTAATGTATAGTTCGTGTAGGAGCATGATGTGGGTGGCTGTAGAAGCGATTCAATACGATATAAAAATGAAATTTCATGGTTGCCTAGAATACACTGATGATGTGGTCTTCCAAAAAAATGTAACACTTGAAAATGATTTTTGTTGAATGTGCCATGTCCAATGATTGTATCTTATGCTTGAAGAAGAAGACTGGATCTCATTTCTCACTTCAACCTTTTCTCTAATGTTGAGTGTAATGCTATTAGGGTTTCGGCCATAGCTTCTCTTTTGATAGATGTATTAAGTATAGAAATTAGAAACAAAGTATAACTATGGGTCCCCAAATTAGAAATTAGAATAACATCTATTGCAAGAGAAGCTAATCATCTCTCTCTCTCTCTCTTAGATCACAACCATGAAACTTAACCCATTGTTCATCAATACAGAAGTATCAAGACCAGTGACTGGGCAAAAAAAAAAAAAAAAACAATTGAAACACATTTCAAATAATATTTATTTAATATAATAATAGAATAAAATATTTTTTGCACACACTTATAGAAACATCTAATGAGCCCCGAATTTCGACTAGTCAGTCCAATAAGTCTCTTACTTGGTAGTTCTCCATAAACAGGCAATGGAAACCTTATTGAGTGTCACCCTCATCACCATTTATGTAGTTTATGTTGGGTGTCTAGTGTATAGTAAATTCTATCGGCATATATCAACCATTGGGACACCATAGATGCACAAACAGGAATGCAACAGTAGGTGCCTCTTAACTATGGAAAAAAGAAACTTCCAGAAATTTCCATTGCCAATCACAGCTGGAGGCGAGCCATTTAGGAATTCTTATGGATTAATGTTCAACACATATAAGTACCCACATTTATATTTTATGCCAAATTGAGACTATTTATCAAAACCAAATCAGGCCATTTAAATCAAAATTGTGAACCGTGTCATAAATGGTTTGATTTTGGTTTCAAAATTGAGACCATTTTGTTAAATGGTTTAAACCAAACCGAACTGTTTAAACTAAAGGTAAACCATTTAAATGATAGTTTAATTATATAGATAGTATGCTAAGTCACTCATGGTTATAATAAATAATTTCAGTCTGAATAAAAAAATTCCACGAAATAACTTAAAAGACTTTTAAAATTTAATAAAAAATTAAAATATGCAAACAATTATAACTTTACAATTGTTAAAAGAAAAATATGTAATAATAAACAATTCGATTCAATGTTAAGTTTACATACATTTCAATAAAAAATTAAAAGAGAAAGAAGTTGTTTAAAAAAAATATTAAAAAACCTAATAAACCTTATACAATCGAAACCTAACCAATTAAATCAAGACTGTTTAAACCGACATCGTTGAAACGTTCATTAAACAATTTGGTTTTTGGTTTTACCTAAAAAATCTTGCACCAAACCCAACCGTGACAACAATGAAACTGAACCGTTTAACACCCTTAATAATAGTTAATGCAATGACTATATAGATTTCTTACGGTATACCATGTTGCATTGTATTCTTTTTTGGAAAAGGTTTTCTTGCATCCACATTGCAGGAAAAATACAGCTAGCCATCAATGTTTATCAGTGTACTACCCTATTTACAACATTATAGGTTCGATAATACCCTTATACTAAGAGGGCATCCGAAGGCTTCGGTCAAGGGATGAATCTCTAGATCGTGGATGAAGAAAAACGGACCCCCGCCTTATTTATTTATTTATTTTTAATTTAATAGGCACCTACCTTTCTTTTGTTGTGGTGAAATATTTTCCTCATGTTTGTTGGTAGGAAAAGGTCTCACAATTAAAGTGTTATACTATATAAACATATTGGGAAGCTGTGAGATCCCACAATAGAGTTTAGATATTAAAGAAAGGGAAAAAGTATTCTTATGCACTCCTTACTCACATCTCACCCATGGACACCATACTCTCTCCTCATTACACAAATTATTGGATGATTCAATCATCTACCTCTTCATTAGTGGGAATCTATACTTTGGTCTCGTAGCAACCTCCCCCATAAAGAATTCTTCATACAGAAATTTGTCTGTTTAATAGTTTTTATTTTTTGGTACATAGAAAACGTGATGATTTTGCAGATTTCTTATCATACTGCAGTGGACTTTTCTTCTTCTTTTTCTTCTTTTTATTTTTATTTATTTGAGAGGTACTTACCTTACTCTTGTCTGGATGTATTTAACTATGCGTTGGGAAGTTGTCAATCACAGTCTTCTTTTTTTATTTTTCAGAAATCTTTATTTTACTTACTCTTATCTGGATGTATTTAACTAGCTAGTTTGCCATATGTATCACTTTTACAAATCATTTTATTTGGTTATGTATATTTTTCTAGTTTAATAATAATAAAAAAAAGATATTAAAGAAATGAAAGAGTGTTTCCTACAAGGGCAGTTTGTCAAAATAGAAGAACATGTTATCATCCAATGGGATTCACATGGGACTCATATGGTCAAAGTAAAAGAGAGCATCAGCATAGTAATTTTTTTTCATAAAAGAAATACTTAATCTAACCGTTGCACAACAGTTAACACGATGACTTGGCAAATTAATTACCATATTGTATTAGTCTTCTTTTTTATTTATACGCTACCTTTTGTCAGGACGCTATATTTCCCTTGTGGTTGTTAGTGTTAACATATAGTTGAGCCCATGTTACAAAGAGGAAAAAAAAACATATGGTTCACCCGGCAAGATTAGTGTAATTATTTTTTTCCCTAAAACTCATTTGTATTAAGAAAAAAAAGAAGAAAGAATATACACCCTGGACATGCCAGTCACAACCAACAAAAGCTCAAAACCTAGCTCCCCTCTCACCTTCGGCATTGTCATCAGTAGGAGAAAGAGCTAAGGAACATAGGAGTGTAATTAAACTATATGTTAAGCAATACAATCTTATCTATATAAAGCATATTTTAATCATGTTCCTATAATCTTTTGCGACCAACTATATAACAATTAAATGTTGTAATAAATATATTAATTGTGTACCCAGCAAAGTCCTATATTCAGATTTGGAGTTAGTAGCTTCTGTTTTTATTTGGTTTGAGTTTCTCCTCATGACAGTGTTGAAGGTGGAACTTTTTCTAGTTTGCGGCTTTTATTTTTCCTACTAATGGTCTACCGAATATGGGGTTATTGAATCCGTGAGTTTTTTGTTTCTTTGTCTAAGAATTCATCGACATTAATTTTATACTTTTGTGTTTCATTTTTCTTTCTTTTATATACATTGCTAAATTTTAGTAAAATATATTAACTATTTGTTGGGAAGCGGTCAATCACCGTTTAATTTTTTCTTTCTTTAATATACATTGCTGAATTTTAGCAAAAATGATTAACTATGTGTTGGGAAGCAGTCAATCACAGTTGTGTTATGTTACATACATATTGGGAAGCCGTGTGATTTTCGCATTCCACCTATGGATCCCACATTCTATTTTATCATTACATGCCCCCCATTAGATAATTCGATCATCTACCCCCTCATTGGTGAAAAAATACACTCTAACCCTGCAACGATCCCTCACCTTTGATGAAATATGCTTGTGTAACAGTTTACATGATGATTATACAGATTTCTTACAACACTACATTGGTCTTTCCTTTTAGAATATATATATATATATATATATTTTGATAGGCACCTACCTTACTTTTGTCGGAATGATAAATTTCCCTTGTGGTTGTTAGATGATGTATTAACCTTTTTTTTTTTTGGCAAAAGAAGTGGTACATAAATGCATACGCATTGGGAAGCTATGAGAATTACTTTTCTCTCTCTCTCTCTCATCCATGTGCTATCTGTCTCTCTTTGTCTGTGACATATCCATGTGCAATGTGTGTGTAGGGGGATTTTTTTTTTTTTTTGTGGGGGGGGGGGAGGGGGGCGCTGTGAATTACATTTCCTCAGGTCATACGGAGGTTCTGCATTGAGGGTGGTTGTATATACTTACTTTCAGTCATGATAAGAGATGAGTTCAGAAGACGAACAAAAATCTAAGGAAACCAATCTCTTGTGAAGCGACTGTCTGGTATCATCATGATTTATAGCAAGCTTCTTACTTCTCTCTCTCTCTCTTCCAATTCTATGCTTTTACTGGTAAAGAATGGCAATAGTTTTCCAACGATGGGGGATTTTCTCTGTAGGGTCAACTAGGAAACTTTTTTTTTGTGGAACACTTTATTCTGCCAATTGGAGGTTATTGTTGGTGTACGATGTCTTGGATTCTGTCACAGTTTAACCTAGAGAGTACTGGTGCAGCGCCTCGATAGGCAGGACGGTGGCCCTGCTAGCAGGTTAGCGGGCCGTAGGGGTTGCAAGGGGGTAGGAGGCCCCCCTGCATAGCTGCACCCCCCACTCGAATTTTTTTATTTGAGAACAATTGTGTACTTTTCGAATTAAGATTTTTTCGCTATATATTTGTAATTAGGGTTCTTTCTCTATAATACAAGCAATACTGAGAGGTGTGAGGGACGAGCGTTGTAACCCTATTCTCCATTGATAGTGAAGTAGGATCTCATCTCACCGGGGACGTAGGCAATCTTGCTGAACCTCATAAATCTGTGTGCATTGCTTGTTCTTGTTTTTCCATTAGCTTTTGCATCGTTTTAGGGTTGCATTTTTACAATAGGGTTGAAATTTTATTGACATGTAAAACTTAAATTTTCTAGCATGCATGCTCACATTTAAGGGTAAGGGTATTAACTGAATCATTTATTAAACTGTTTCAATTATCCTAAATTAGAATAACTAAAAAATGATTTAATTAAACGGTTTGGTTTATATGGTATTTACCAGTATCAATTTTAATTTTGTTGCCAGTTGGGGTAAACATTTTTGGTCCAATTTAGAACAAACTTATTTTTGAATCCAAACAGAGAAATTTGATGCTACTGGGCTTTAACCATGGCATCTAGGCCTAAATTGTGACTTCAGAAGTAGAGATAAGTCAAAATAAATGGTTTCAATTCTTATAGAGGTACTAATCAATGATGTTCATCACCATTGACAGACTTGGAGGTAAGGTTGCAGTGATCACTGGAGGTGCTGCAGGCATTGGTAAAACTACAGCCAAATTGTTCAGCCAACAAGGTTGTAGAGTTCTTATTGCTGACATCCAAGATGAATTGGGTCACTCTGTTTGCCACGAAATTGGGCCAGAGATGTCCTCATTCATCCATTGTGATGTTACCAAAGAAGATGATGTGAAGAAAGTAGTAGATGAGGCTATTACAAGATTTGGAAAGCTTGACATAATGTTCAACAATGCCGGAGCAATTGATCCACCAAAGATAAAGATAATGGATAACGAAAAATCTGATTTTGATAATGTCCTCAGCGTCAATGTCACCGGTGTCTTCTTAGGCACCAAACATGCAGCCCGTGTTATGTTACCCCTGAAACAAGGAAGCATAATTAACAATGGTAGTGTGAGTTCAATCATGGGAGGTATAGCTTCTCATGCTTATGTTGCTTCAGAGCACGCAGTAGTAGGTCTCACCAAGAATGCAGCGGCAGAGTTGGGCCGGTCCGGGATAAGGGTTAACTGTGTCTCTGCATTCACGATTGGATCGCCCTTTTTTAGGAATTTGGTGAAGGAGTATGATGATGATGAGATTGAGAAGAGGGTAGAGAAGATGTCTAGTCTTAAAGGAGTTACCTTGACTGCACAAGATATTGCTGAGGCTGTTCTTTATTTTGGAAGCGATGAATCAAGATGTGTGAGTGGACATAATTTCGTCATTGATAAAGGCTTTACTGTTACAAATACCAACTTTGGTATGTTCAACCAATTAAACTCCTGATTAGCAACCTAAGGGTAGCTCAGTTGGAAAAATCAATTCCGCATAATAAAGAGATCAAGAGTTCAAATATATTGGGACCTACCAATAAAAAAAAAAAATCTGTACTTTAATAAATAAATAAATAAACAAAAAATAAGTCTTTGGCAAATGATGTGTGTGTGGGGTGGGGTGGGGGATGGTGGTATTGTTGATGTATTATTCCTCTAAAAAATAAGTATAAATGGTAGATTGTAGTTATCTTCATGCCTGACTTTTGTTGTATTTTTCTTGTTGGTTGTTTTGCCCTTCTCTTATTAGAATTCTTTGTTGAGGCCTTCACCTTTAGGTAGCCTTTGAGGATTTATTTATTTATTTTTTTTTTCTTTCTTATTTTTTTCCTTTAATATATTTCCATTCATTCATTCATTCAAGAAATAAAAAGTATGAATGGTTGATAAATCTGTTTATGATTAGAATTTTGTGAGTTCTACATTAAAAATAAAAAATAAAAAAGAAAGACTAAAACTAGGCCCAAATTTTGTCTCATACAAACCCACGACTGCAAGTAGGGGAGAAACATGGCCAGTTTCTTACAACCCCTCTTAATTGGACGCGGGCGTGACCCAACCCTACCAGGACCTAGAAAAAATCAATCCTAGAGGGCGGGCTAACCATGATTAACCTTGACTTGTCTAACATTTCATCATTTAATACTTAAACCAATCCCGATCATCTGATATTAGTGTTTCAATCATGGCCAATGACACCCCTTAAATCTAGGGCAACGTTGCCTTGATAGGGTTCAAAGAAAGGCTGCCACCCCCATGGAGAAGGAGATGGCCACAAAGGAGGTAATTTGTTACTGGAGAAGATGACCGAAAGGATGGGGATGCTAATCTAGTCCCCAAACCCTAGCCGCCAACCATTACAACCTCTCTTCTTCAAAATCTCTCTCAAATCAGATGAGACCAATCTCATCCTTCGATTTTCCCCCTTTCAATCATCTCCTCTGAGGCTTCACAGCGAGTAAAAATCTTAGGCAATTGCAGAGTAATGATTTCTTGGGTCAACACAAGCCCCAAAGCATATGATTTCAAAATAACAATAAAAGATAAGCATGATCGATGATCCAAGGCTGAGCTTCCAGAAGAATTACAATTGCAGCGGTGATCTCCAACGGTCTGAAAAGATAGAGAGAGAGAGAGAGAGAGGATGGCGGGCGGCGGTTAGGGTTCACATAGGCTGAAGTGAGCCTGCAACTTGCATGAATGTGGAACAACGAGGTCATTGGCCAACTGATATTGAGTGTTTTTGTTTTCTTCTGATTGAATAAATATACTAAAGCTACTTTAATCTAATCTAATAAAAATATAATTATAAAAGTAACGTATATATTAATTAAACATATAAAGTCAGGGTCAAGTTGCGCGGGGCTAGGTTGGCCTTAGCCTTCAACCCGAGTCCGACCCTACCCTGACACTGGGTTAGTGTTTTTCAACCTTAACCCACCCTCAGGGTTAGAAATCTTGGCCTAACCTCTGTTCGGGCTCAATGTGTGTTTAGGACATCAAGGTCAAACTTACACCCCTAATTGCAAGATTCTGGGTTCGTATGGGCCTAAATGTGGCTATATATCCACATGGATCCGGATAGAGTCCGGATGGATAGACCCACTTGAGTCACTCGTATATCTTACGTAAAGAAATTATCATACTATTGCAGCAAATCCGCACGGTAAAAAAGTGATAGATGCGTAGGCGTGCCAGAGTCGTACAGACTCGGGATAATAGTCATAGAATATTGATTGACTTCTAACCAGGGAGAAAGTGAGGTCTTTCCATGCTCCGATCGCTCCAAGGACTTAAAAGTGAAAAGCAAACTCATGGAATAAATAGAACTCCATCTATTGAAATTGGTCCAAGAAGAACACAATACATTACATTGATCATGGCAAAACAAGGGACTGTCATCAACGTAAACTGAGGAAAACCATGACAAAGCACGGGCCGTCGTGGTCTTGGCTGAGGAAATAGAACTGATCTGTTGAGAAAAATACAAAGTAAAACTAATCTAAGGAAATATGAAAATACAAATTGAAACTAGACTACTTGAAAAAGAATAGATAAAGATGGTTGCTGCATTGTGTAGTTTGTTTGATCGGTTGAAGATCCTTTCTTCTTCCATTGAAATCCTTTTCATAGTGTTATTTGAATGACCCTGCTCTTTTGGCAGTTTCGTAACTATAGGAACCCATGTGTCATGTCTTTAGTGGGGTAGTTATTGGATATATACTCCATTAATTTGTTGTAACTGCCTTAACCACTTAAGTCATGTGTTTGTAACTTCTCTGAAATTGAACCACATTTGTACGAATTATGCTGATTGACAATTGGTCAAGCTGACCGAAAAGTCAGAATCGATCAAGCTGATTGTAAAAAGTAACAATCGGGTTAGTTGAACATAAAATATCATGACCAGTCATTTGACCGTATTCAATCAGTCTACTCAATCCACCTGATAGTTATTCTGACTAATAAACTCCTTAATACAAATTCGTCATTTGTTGGCCAACTTGATTACCGATCAGCTTCTTAACACAATCGGTCAATAAATCGACATTGGACCGATCACTCCCTTACATGTCTTGTAGGCCACATTTGCTAAAATGGGGTACCAACAATTGCCCCCTAAATCCATGTGAACGGTTTTATTAACACAAAGTTCATAGGGATTTGTGGGCATGCTTTGATTCTTCAGTCATATAGCACCTCTCTTGATAATGAAGTGGTCGAAACCAACATGTAGCACTATTTGACCATTTGAATTGTAGCGCACTATATCTTGATCGTGTATGTCAACTACATTAATCGTGAAATCAAAATTGGGAAGAAAAAGGGCCCGTTTGATAACGTTTCTGCCGTTTCTGTTTCAAAAAAGAGTAGAAACATAAGTTTCCATTTCTAGAAACAGAAACGGAATTGAAGGTGTTTGATAAGTTATGTTTCTAGAAGTCGCCAGTAACCAGTGAAAGAATGGCCACGATTCGTTTCTAGAAACAGGTGAAACAAGTTCTCCTGGGTCATTTCTTTAACCATAAATAGGTAGAAATTTTAATTTCTATTTCTGAAAAAAAAAATGAAACAAAACAGTTTTATCAAATGTTTTTTGTTCCATTTCTACAGTTTTTGGACACAGAAATGACATAAACGCGTTTCTTGAAACGTTATCAAATGGGCCCAAAATTGATGCCAAACTGAATCAATTGAGTGAAACCAACTTAAATCAAATTTGATCCAAATCCCCCATGAAATTAATTTGATTCGGTTCCTTTTCTACCGCATAGAACCATCGGTTAGAACCGATTCTAAACCTCCATTTCCTTTCCACGCCGTTTCCAAGTCTCCACATTTTCAAAAAAGCGAGAGACTCTCCCTCTTTTCTCTCCCTTTTTTTCTCTTTTTTTTTGGGGGGGGGGGGGGGGAGTGGTTGCCATCTTTATTTTTTTTTCATACAAGGAGGGGAATAGGACCAGAGAAAGAGGGAAAGAAAGAGAAAAAAGTGGCAGAGAAAGGAAAACGTAAAGGGAGAGAGCGAAAAGGAAAGAGAGAAAAATAAGGAGAAGAGAAAGGGAAGGAAGATAAAGGCGAAAAAAAAAGAGGGAAAAATGCTCTCTTTTTTTTTCAATCTCACACAAAGAGGGCAATAGGATGAGAGAGAGAGAGAGAGAGAGAGAGAGAGAGAGAGAGAGAGAGAGAGAGAGAGAGAGAGAGAGAGAGAGAGAGGGAAGAAAGAAAAAATGGAAGAGAGAAAAACGTAAAGGGAGAGAGCAAAGGAAGAGAGAAAAATAAGATGAAAAGAAAGGAAAGGAAGTAAGAGATAAAATGAAGAGAGATATAAAAAGAGAAAAGAAAGAAGAATGGGAATAGAAGGAAATAGTCGCACAAGTTTTATAACATATGGTAGTAAGAGTTTTCATACCCGAGCAATTCTCTCCATCTCATGAACACACATAGGTCCCTCGTTGGTTACTAAAACAATTGGGAAAAATGAAGCCGTTAGAGGATTAGAAGTTGGCTTCCAAGAGCCAAATCCCTCTCAATTGTTGATCTTTTATAACGGCAATCATGACCATTCATTATTTTACAGGCAATTACAGGCAATTACAGTCATGGAGAGATGGTCTAGTGACCACTGCAACTCCAACAACATGGTTGAAATCTGGACTACAACCAGATTTCCAGATTGTCAATTTTTGTTGGCAGCAAATTCACACAGCAGAAAAGTGATAGATCTGCGGACGTGCCAGAGTCATACAGACTTGAGAGAATGATCATAGAATATTGACTGACTTCTAATTAGGGAGAAAGTGAGGTCTATCCATGCCTTGATCGCTCCAAAGACTTAAAAGTGAAAAGCAAACTCATGGAATAAATAGAAAAAAAACTCCATCCATTGAAATTGGTCCAAGAAGAAAACAATACATTACATCGATCATGGAAAAACAAGGGACTGCCATTAATGTAATTTGAGGAAAACCATGACAAAGCACGGGCCATCATGGTCTAGGCTGAGAAAACAGAATTGATCTGTTGAGAAAAATACAAAGTAAAACTAATGTAAGGAAATATGAAAATATAGACTGGAACTACCTACTTGAGAAAGAAAAGATAAAGATAGTTGATGCATTGTGTAGTTTCTTTGATCAGTTGGAGATCCTTTCTTCTTCCATTGAAGCCCTTTTTATAGTGTTATTTGAACGATCCTGCTCTTTTGGCAAATTCGTAACTGCAGGAGCCCTTTTGTGATGTCCTTAGTGGGGTAGATATTGGAAGTACGCTCCCTTAATTGGTTGTAACTGCCTTAACTGCTTAAGACATGTGTTTGTAACTTCCTTGAAACTAAACCACGTTTATACGAATTATGCTGATTGACAATCAGTCAATTTGACCGAAAAGTCAGAATCGATCAAGCTGATTGTAAAAAGTCACAATCGGTCAACTAACTATAAAATGTCACAATCAGTCATCTGACAGTATTCAGTCAGTCTGCTCTATCGACCTAATGGTTATTCTGACCATAGATAGTAAGTTCGGAAACAGTAATAATACAGGAACGGATGTGAACGACATCTAAAACGGGCTATACGGAAATAATACTTTTCAGAAATTTGGCCCAATAAAATGCGCACGGCAATGATACGGTACATGTTTAAAACGATTGCTATGTAAAAATCCAGGAGCAAAAGTACGGGTTTATTTTGGTACTAAGAATGAACTAAAACTAGTTATTTACAACTAAATTCTAATATCCCATGCTCTCATGAACACCTAAATCCAATCTAGCTCTCAATTTCTATGATCATGTCTATCATAGCTAATGTTGATAAGTGGCCGATCAACCATTTTCTAGCATAGTAAATAATAGCATATATTTATCAAAATAATAATAATATCATGTGGATAATCATTTAACAAATTAAAATATCATCATTGATAATATCATATCAAACAAGAAAACCCACACAACCCCTACTGATGCGGATCCGTATTCTAAAACTGGAATCAAATCACGTATAGGTCCATTTAGATATTCAATAATTCAATCATAATAACTAATGGTAGATTCGTAATTAAAGTAGGATATTAAATTGGGTGGAAAAATTATAATTAAATAGACTTAATAGGCTAATGGATAGGAACAAGAGGGTGGACACATAAGGTTCCTGATTAATAGATTTAGGATAAGTTTGAAATGAAGTTAAATAAAGGGTATAAGGTAATAAAGGAGAGAGAGAGAGCGGCAATATGGAATGAGTGAGTTGGAATTAATAAAATAAGAAAGGGAAACACGTGTCATCCGCATTTTTCTCAAAATCGAGAAGCTACGGAAAGGGAGAAGTGTCGTTTTGACTTTTTGGGTTGAGTTTTTCCCCCACCTCCCCAACCTAGATGTATTAATAAGAATAAAACGTGTTTATACGCGTATAATATGTGTACCTATAGAATACACATATAATACAGATTTTTTAGATTGATACGCCAAATTATGATTTTTTTTTTTTTATTGAAACATTCGGATATGGCAAAAACCTGTGTATTATTCGCGAATTTACTAACTATGATTATGACTGATCAACTCCTTAATACAAGATCGTCTTTTTTTTTCCAACTTGATTATTGATCAGCTTAGCCGATCAACTCCTTAACATAATCGGTCAATAAATCGACATCGAACCGATCACTCCCTTAGTACATGTCTTGTAGGCCACATTTGCTAAAATGGGGTACCAACACAAATCAAGGAGTATACCTCTACGTAAGGACATGACTTTGCAGTAGTATGTATCTTTTTACCATTAATCATGGGATGTGTACCCGATTAGAAAATTAAGTGTATCTAGACAGTACTTCCCCTCTATAAATATAAATAGTGGATGAAACTCACTTTTCTCTACAATCTTGGTTTTTTCTCGTACTCCCTCAAAACCTCTCTTTTGTTAGCTTTGCATACTTTGAGTTTTCCCTCTTTATTGTGAGTATTTTTTTAATGTGGTGTGCACAGTGGTTGGGCCTCAACGTGGCCTATGTGTTTTTGAGTGCACATCAACAAGAGAGCATTCCAAGGGCTGTTTCATCTTGGGAGACTTGTTACAAAGACCTTTTTGCACCATAAAGGGAAACAAGTTCTTAAGGAAGAGTGGCATTGAAACAACTCAGTCCTTAACTTGTTCATGACATTGTTATTATATGTTTCATACTAGGTAGGTGGGGTGACATTGGAGATCTACTCATATTGTAAGTCTATTATTCTCTTTGAAGCCTTTATTTTACTATAATATCTAATAAAATGATAAACATAGATATCCAGCAGGTTTAGGTATCACGTATTCTCAATATAAAGTAGTACGTTATGTATTACAATTATTCTTTTTGTATACATTAACATTAGGCTTATCATTAGAGTTTTGCTCTAATTAAATTAGCTTCAGAAAACCTAGCATCAAGCTGTAGATCTTCCCAGTCATCATCATCCACTTTAGTGAAATATTGATTCACTAATTCACTGCTAACCAATTCTAGCTTTGAAAGTTCCCACTGGATTCCAAGAAGAAAAAGAAGAAAAAGAAGGAAAAATCAGTAACATTTTTACAAGAACATTATTATTCATATAAAATATTTAGATTGTCTTTAATTTATCAATAAAATCATAGAATCTTTTTGTACCCTCGGTTGTTTATCTTTATCAAAAAAAATTGCTCTACAACCCTGAATTTAAGGAAAATGTTAGAAAGTAATAAATGAGTAATAATGTAAATTCAAGCAATAATCAATTGTTTATCCATAGAGAGACCTTGTAAAAATCATTGTTCACTGTTTTGCGCATGACATGAGAAATCATTCTAAACTCACGAATTAGGCATTGATCTATGTCTTGCCCCCGTCCTTCTCTAATCTGTTATTTTAGTTAAATAGAAAAAATAAGCCATAATAACTTGATCTTGCTAGAGGGTTTTGCAGGAAGAAAAGAATGAATAATTCTTATAGTCATGATGAAATTTATAAGTTAAAATATATTATATCAGTATAAAATGAAAAGATATTACCGATTTAAGAAATATTTTAAGGCTGGTTGGAGATGCTGCTTTCATAGACTTGATTGCTGCTGCAATCCAAATATTTGCCCCATTCCTAGCCTCATTTTCCTACAACAAACACATTTTTTCCCCTAGCATCAACAAATAGTTTCAATGGTAACATCAAATTAGAACTAGAAGTGGAAAAAATACATAAAAATGTAAACATTAGTGAACAAAATGGTCCTTTAAATCCTATGATTCTTTTTCATTTTTTATCTTACCAATGCTGATAATATTTCTTCGACTGTTTTTCTTGAGAAACATTTATTGATGATATCCATCCTGCATCATATTAACAAACTTCTATCACAATTGGTCATGGATATTGAGAGCATATGTATTATTAGAACGCATTGTACATAGACTTTACCATTGACAATGTATTCATTCATGGTCCATATATTTTACCCACATGGAGTGTTCATCTTTGAGACAATAACATTATTAAGGTAGGTCTCCATTTTCCACTTCAATTGTATGGCCCATTGTGTGCTATATTGCTTTCATTTTTATTTTTTATTTTTTATTTTTATTTATTTCTTTCTTTAAGTTTTTAAACTATATTACCTCATGTGGACTCTTCAATCATTTATATAGCTTTATATGTCCATCTGAGCTCGAGAAGTACATAATGAACCGAAAAAGAAGTCACACAAGATTTGGAATCCAACTTAGCCCTAGGTAGATATTTAGGCTCATCTAGATAAGCTTCTTAGCCTACTATTAATAAATATTTTTCTCAAGGCAATATCTTCAATAGGTGAGCACCGTATAGAGGTTTTCTGCATGTTGGAAGCTATTTCTATCTTGTAGAAGGCAAAGCTGGCTCTACAGCTATTTTTTAACGTTGTATAAATTCATACGAGAAAATTGTATACAATGACATGCACAAGTCTACAAGATTTGATATTCAACTAAAACTATCATGGCCCAGGAAAGATGTTAAGGCTCATGGAGATAAGCTTTTTTTAATATATTATTAAGGAAATATAGACAAAGGATTCTCTAGGTGATCATTCGTATATAAGAATCTTCAAGTGGGAGAGTATTTGTCATGTGGAAGGCAAAGTAAGCAACAAAGTCAGGAAAAGTTGTAAGATTTTATGGAGCATGTTAGCTAAACAGAAAGTAAAGCATGAAGTGCAATATTGCTCCACCCTTCATTGTAACTACCACATGAGAGTGGGAATGCACCTCCAATTGAGGTGCGAGCACTTTCCCCTTAATTTGTTGATTTACTCTTTTGCTAGCAACATGATAGTTATTGTAGGCATTCAAGCTTTGTGACGTGTTTTTCACATCATTATCTAACCATATCTTGATATTTAATCTAAGTTAGGACCATCAATGTCAATTATTAACAACATTATCTAAAACAATCTTTTGTAAGAAGGACTGTTATGATTCCTTCATTATTTTTTTTTTTTTTAAATAGGAGAAAGTAGAAAATAGAACATGCTTTACCATAACTAAGAATATTGTGGTTTTATTACCTTTTAAAAGCACTAGTAGATTTAATTGATGATGCTTCTATGAATTTATTGATGACTTTAGAGACAACAGTTGGATCTGTAGAATTAACTCCATCCAATTCTTTTTCCAATGAAGGCAAATCCTGTCATTAATATAAAACCCAAAATTTATTAATCATGAATATAAAGTGTGTTTAAATAATAAGTTTGTTAGATGTGTTTACCAAAAAAAAAAAAATGTTCGTTAGATGTGGAATATCACTACTCGACACTGAAGAATTCTATAACCATATAATAGACATTTTCTACAAACATCAAGATGTTAGGAGTATAGTATAGATTACCTTGGAAAAGACAAAATGAGTAGCAAGGCCACATGCAACCATCTCTGCTCCATCTAATCGTGCACCGGTAAGGCCCAAATACTCTCCTAAATAGTGTTGGTATTTACCCCCCCCCCCAAAAAAAATTGATGTTGGTATATGAAACATTTTAAAATATTCATGATGAGATGGAATAAAATTATTTGCATTAAATTTGATATGCATTGTTCGACAATAGATTTTTAGAAGAGATGGGTATTGATAAATTGTTTTAACTTACTAAAACACTAAGTTTAACACTAAAAGAGAAATCCCAAGATCCCTTGGTTGTCTCCAGCTTGGAACAAATATCTTCAACCTCGGCAATCAGTTTTTGGGTGGCGGTTGATGCATAGGAAACTTCCCACAAACGATAATATTATCCTTAAAGGCATACCCCTGGCCTCAAAGTGCTACCTCTGTGGATTAGATGCTGAATCCTTCAACCACACATTTTTACACTGCTCCTTCTCCATGGAAATATGAAAAAAATACTTGGAGTGTTTTGGTATAACTTGGCCTAGGCCTATTGATCTTCATCAGTTATCCCAGTAGTGGGTGAGAAAAAGAAGAACTCTTTCGATGAAAGATGTTTGGTCCATAGGACTGTGGTGATGTCGGACAATATTTGGAGAGAAAGAAATATCAGTTACCATGATGATACTCATCACTCTTTCGTCCAAATTTTTGAAAAAAATTAAGCGGGACATTCAAGATGCCAGGTGTGAGATTCAAGATATCCTTTCAGTCTGAAAAAGATTTGGATTTTTTTTTCTCCTACTCTAGTTGTTAGACTATTGTAATTGGGGTTTTTTTTCCCTGCTGATGGCAATGCCGAAGGTGGGGTCAAAAATTTCCTTTGATATATCTATTCTTTTTCCTCATTAATAAAATCTATTGAGCCTTTAGCTAAAAAAACACTAAAATACCACTAATTTATGAAAACAATTTCTTCTTAACTAGGAAATTGTCCCTTGTTGGCTCACCCAAAGAAACCATGTGATAGATTTGGAGGGGCCTAGATTTTTTCAACATTGATGAGGTCTATATTTATGTCATGTTCTTGCTAAAATGTAGTTATTGTCTTCATATGGATAAAGATTTGAAATATATTACCGAAGTAACCTGGCAGCTTTGACAAAAAGTATGATGCACCTACATCTGGAAAAACACCTAAAATTGCTTCTGGCATAGCAAATACCTATATAAACAAACACATAAAAAATATTAATATCTTCCTAAGAATAAAGTGAAAAAGTGTAAGAGTTCAGTATATGAAAATATTAAAAAGAATATCCCTATAAAAATGGTATTTTTTATTTATTTTATAATATTAAAAATATTGTATTATTTTTATTTAATCATTTTGTATTTAAAAAAAGAAATGATAATTGTCCTATATGTTATAATTAATATTGTGCTTTGCTGCTTTCCATAGTAAATAAAGAATAAAAATGATTTTTTTTTTTTAAAAAAAACCCCTAAAATAAATGCCTTAAAAAAAGTTGTACATTGTCTTTATTCTATTCTCATTTATCACATTCCCATTCAGATGTCTAAATTTTTTATGCTTCAATGGTTGATAGTCTATCGAGTAAGATATAAGACATTCAACCAGTGATTCTTCTCCGTCATGAGATTGCTAGTTTAGGAAAATCAAACTCCCCTTGATTTTCAATTCTCTGAAGGGAGAGATGGTTTTAGGAGAGAGAAGCTCTGAGGTGGATGGAATTTCAACTGGAGAGGATGACCCTCATGGTGATCGGCCTCCTGATAGAGGGAAGCAACGTTTGAATAACTGACTTTTGGGGTCCTGCTTTGGGAATGATGCCTCATCCTGCTCCCGTGGCAAACCTTGCTCCAAGATGTACTGATCCAAAAGCTACCGCTCCAAAAAAATCCTATGCTAGGGTGGTTGGAAGTGCTCTCCCTGTGGTTGATGAACTGCCTGATCCTGTCCATGTTGGATCTGCGACAAAGGTTATTATCCCATAGGATGAATATGAAGAGAGGTTGGGGAAATACCGCTTCGCTTTGATTGGAAGATTGAACTTCTGATTTACTTCTCTTGATGAAATCAAAAAGGTAGTTGCGGAAGGATGGAATATCTTTGGCAAAGTTAAGATGATTCCAATGGGAAAGGGTTTCACCATTTTCCAATTTGAATATGAGGACATGGCAGCAATATGGAGGAGAGGGCCGATCAAACTGCCAGGTCAATACGTTCGCTTCCAACGGTGGCAAACTGACTTCAACATACATGAAAAGATGGTCAACAAGGCTCTTGTGTGGGTCAGATTTCCAGAACTGACTCTGGAATACTGGCACGAAAAGGTTCTATTAACCATGGCAAAGGCTGCTGGAAGGCCAGTAGCCCTTGATCATTGTACAAAACAAGTTCTCTATGGGAACTTTGCCTAGGTCCTAGTTGAGATTGAGGTTGAAAGTTAGAGGCTTGTTGAGATCCAGGTGGAAAGGAAGCAACCAGGGACTGACACCCCTTCTTGGTTCAAGCAACAGTTTCTTTATGAAGACAATATCGGCAGATGTGGTTATTGTAAAAAAATGGGTCATCTAATCGGAGCTTGTAGAGAGAAGAAGGCTGCCGATGCTAAAGTAGCTTCTCAAGAAAAGGAACCTAGAGTTCTAGGTGCCGTGTATGCCAATGAGGAATCTCGTACTTCTTCGAGACCTTCGGAAGGAGCTGGATTATCTTGGTAAGGCTTTAATATTGATCATGATGGAGACTCCTTTGAAGATGGCGATCAAAGAGACTCCATGGAGGGCGGCGAAGGTGGTCCAGCCTCCTCTCAGGGCGGTGAAGACGGGATCGATTCCTCTGCAGGCGAGGGGGAGGTCCAGGATACTTTTTTAGAAGGTTAATCAGTAGAGGCAAACAATCTCCAATCAAGGAGATTTTCCCATTTAGGCACTGAGGTGGGATTTCCTTCCAATGACAAATCTCCTCCCACTTTAGAATCCAACTCAAATCTAGAAGTTATTCTAGAGGTGAAACAGATGGAAGAAGATCGGATTGATTCTGCAATTGGCCAAATACAATTAAACTCTCTTGATATAGCTCAAGACTCTAAGGCTGTATCTCCCAATAGGCAAACTAACATTTATACCTGATGAGCACATTTATGTGTGATATATTAGGTAGTAAAGCATGCATTTTACATATTTAGAGTGGAGCTACCTTGGGTTTTACTCTCTTTTTGCAGATTTTGAATTTTAAAGGCCTTAAGGATTATCGGGGGTCGTATCTCTAATTTTACATGTAAAGAGGTCTTGTTTCTTTTCATGGTTTTGAAGAGGACAAAATTCTGAGCAAGATGGACGTGTTGCATTAAAAGTACACATCCGTTTGGTCACCTGTACAAGTGATTATTTTTTTCGGGCTATAAAAAGAATAATGGATCAGAACTGAACTAAGATGCAGAACCAACCCGTTTGTAGTTGTCCCATGTATACAAGAAATATTCAAAATGCCAATAAGAATCGATGGGCCACACCCTTAAGTGATTGAAGATTCGTTTTTGGTAACAACTACCTAGTGTAGTTGGTGAGTTGTGGTGTGCAAGATCCCTTGCTTATTAGGAAGTCTCAAGTTTGAACCTATGGAATAGAGGTCGGCCAAGGGGGTTTCTTGCACAAGAAGAGAGAAAAAAGGAAAGAAAAAAAAAAGAGAAACAAAAGATGTCCAAATCTTGTCTTTGTCCTCCACGTCATCAACAAAGATGTCCAAATCCTCTAAGAGAGGAGGTTGTGCACAAGTTTAAGAGAGAGAAAAAAAAAAAGGAAAAAGAAAGAAAAATCATGGGAGGTCTCTCCTACGATTCTCACTCCTCCACCTCACAATTGTAGGCCCCCTAAACCCTAATTGTTGGTCTCTCTCCCTATTTCTTTATAAATAAAAAACGTTCAAGGGTAGAGGACGGCTAGTTATTATTTTTTGTGCTCTCTTTTTCTCTCTTCTTAGGCGCAATTCTACTTTAGAGTTTTATCTCTTTCTCTAGTTCTCTTCTCTAGGTTTAGTCTCTTTTTAGTTTTTGTTACTTTTTGGTTAAACACTTTTGTAATGGAGTTTCAATTAATGAATGCAAGTTTTCTTTCATGTTTATGGTTTATGGTATTGTAATTTTAATTCTCTAGTTCAAGGTTTCGATCTAGGTGACAAGATCCAAGCTTTGAAGCATCTCTGTTCAAGTTCAAGCTTCTCTTTCAGATTTGTTTTCTCTAGTACTAGCAATTTCAGATTTGATTTATTCCAGATCTAGTTTTTAGTACTGGTAGTATTTCAAATCTCAGTCAAGTTTTCAAGTTCAAGTATTGAAGTTCAGGTAGGTAGGCTTCTCATAAGTCTTCTCTCCCCCCTCTCATTCCCTCTCTTGACTACCCTTTCCTTCTTAACTTAGGTTTTTAATTTCATTCTTTACTTTATTGTTTCCCCTTCCCTCAAGGTCCTTGGTTAGATGCATGTGTTGGCTATGCCCCTCTCTAGCTATGGACCATCCTTTTATTGCGTTTATTTTCAGTTATTTACTTTGCCTCCCTTTCCCTAAAGCTAAGTAGTGAAGCCCTTGTAAGAGTTACTCTCTAGTCAAGTAGGGTAGCTTGCATTATTTGTGATGCATCCCTCAGGCTAAGTAGAGAAACTTACATGTGTGTTTTTCTCTAGCTTTCTTCCCCTTTATTTTACTACAGCACTTTTACTTTCAGTTATTTACTTTTTATTTGCGTGGTTTGAAGTATTTAAATTCCTAGATGTGTTGGTTAGGACACTTTTAGATGCATGTGTTTTAGGGCGGTAGTTAGAAGTAGATTACCAATATCAATTGTTCACTTTCGCATTACTAAAAGAAGCTTAAAATAAAGTGGCTGCTCTCCTTGTGTTCGACCCGTTTGCTACACTGATCTGTACGCTTGCGGTTACATTTAAAATTCAAAAAATATCCTCCCTGCGGATATTCACTTTGAAAAAAATCGCTGAAGCCTTCGCTTTGCTTCTAAAGGTGGTCATGCACCTGGTATGGGTCCCTCTACGAAAGACCCGATATCCCTCTAGACGGTATGCTCATGGTGGATAGGACGGCCAAGCAGAGGGAAGAGACCCAGAGTGGATGGACAACTCAGCATAAAAGAAAAGTAAGAAGGCTCAAACTAAGGATAAGCCTCCTCCTCGGGCTAATCACTCATCCTCCTCCCACATGTGATCATGAGAGTTCTATTTTGGAACATCCATCTGATGAAGAAGAAATCTGCCAGGATTTCTTTAAAGAAAATTGCTAGAGATCATTTGCCCAACATCATCTGTATTGTGGAGCCGATGAATGATGTTTCTCAATCCCCAAAGTTATTCTTTAATAAGCTGCGTTATGAGCCTGATCTTATTCATAACATGCAAGTCAACAAGGAACCCAACCTGTGGGTGATGTGGAGAAGAAATCTTTTAACGCCAGTGGTGACCTCGATGTCTGATCAGCAGATGTCATCCACGTTAATTGGCTTGGTGACACCGTGGACATCTCTGTTGTCCACGCCAAATGTCTGAGGGCTGATTGCAGAAGCCTTTGGCTTGACTTGGTGTCCGGGTATCCTTCTGGTTTGAGAATGATTATTGGTGACTTCAATGCAACTCTCTTTGATCACGAACGACGGGGTCTGAGTCGATTCTGTATGGGAGCTGCTATGGAATTTGGTGCTATGGTAGACTCTACTTCCATGATCCAAGTTCCCTCTACTAGAAGAAAGTTTACTTGGAGCAATAACAGGAAAAGGGGTAATGTTATTGCTGTGTTGGATAGGTCTTTTGTCAACTCTGACTGCTAAGCACCTTCAATGATTGCAATCAACAGGTTCTTCTCAGAGCTACATCTGATCATGCTCCTGTCTTGGTGAGTTTGGCCAACTCTTTGAAGCTAAAAAATTGCCCATTCCGCCTAAATAAATTCTGGCTAGACCATGCGGATTTCACCTCTATGGAGACCCGCGCTTCTTCCCCAATTCAAATCCTATCCCTGAAGCTCAAGAATTTGAAAGGCATCATTCAAACATGGGCGTGCTCTACCTTTCCCAATCTGGACTTGGAAGTTAAGACCTCTAAAGAAAATCTGGAGAATATTCTTTACAGAATTGAAGATGAAGGCCTATCTGATCAGCTTGTTGAATTAGAGCTTGATGCAAGAAATCGATACTCTAAGGCTTTGGAACTCCACGAGAAAATGTGGGCAGAGAAGTCTAGGGTTAGATGGTTGAAGGAAGGGGACAGGAACTTCAGCTTCTTTCACGTTATGGCCAAAGTGAAAAGATCAAAAAATGCAATCAGATCCATTCTAAAGGATGATGGGACTGAAATCAGCGATCACAACCAAATGGGATAATACCTTTTGGATATTTATGAAAATTTTCACAAGAGTGTGGATTTGGCTATTAATCTTGACATTTTTGAGGCTATTCCGACGATGATAAATCATGAAGATAGAAGATTTCTTGGCGCTATCCCCACGGATGATGAGATTAAGATGGTTATCTGGGACTCAGACCCTGATAGCTCACCTGGTCCGGATGGTTTCACTAGAGCATTCTTTAGAAAGCGCTAGTCCATTATCCAAAATGATGCCTGCAATGCGATGAAGAGTTTCTTCTCTTCAGGTATGATTCCTAATGGAGTTAATAATTCCTTTCTTTTATTAATTCCTAAAGTGGGGGCTGCTCGTACCTTAGACAAATTTCGCCCTCTCTGTATGGGATATTATTTCTACAAAATCTTGTCTAAAATTATGGCCAGCTGCATCAACATTTATCTTCCTGAGCTCATCTCCCCTGAGCAAGGTGCCTTCTAGCGAGGTAAACTCATTCAATCTAACATCGGCTTAGCCTCAGAGCTCGCCAATCTGATGGGGAAGACTTCTAGAGCGGGTGGAATGGGTCTCAAAACTGATATCCGAGAGGACTTTGATACTTTATCTTGGGATTTTATTTTTCTGACTCTTAGAAAATTTGGACTTTGCGAAACCATGATTGGTTGGATTAATAAAATTCTTAAGTCGGCAAGAATTTCAATTCTTAAGTTGGCAAGAATTTCAATTCTCCTAAATGGTGGGCCAATTGGTTTCTCTGGGGCCGGCAGAGGCCTCCATCAAGGAGATCCCATCTCTCCTATTTTGTTAATTATCGCTGAAGAGGTCTTATGCAGGGGACTAAATGATATGAGCAGAAAAGGTATCATCAAGCCTATCTCTAGCCCTCGTGGTATTTTTATGCCCACTCACCTTCTATTTGCAGATGACATTTTCATTTTTATAAACACCTCCAAAAGATACATCTATAATCTCAAATCTTTTTTGGAGAAAAATCAAAACTCCTCTAGGCAGCTCTTTAATTTAGAGAAAAGTAATATGTTCGAGGATCACCGCTGCTAGGAAGAGTCGGATTGCTAAGAAGTGGCCATCCCTATCTGCAAATTTTCTACCAAGTACTTGGGAGTGGAAATATTTCAGGGAAGAGTCAAAAGAGTTCCTCTGTTATCCACCATGGACAAGATCAAGGCCAAGCAGGATGGAAAGGAAAACTTCTCTCTATGGCGGACAGAGTGGAATTGGTAAGATCAGTCATCTCAGGAATGCCCTTGCATAGTTTCTACGTTTATTGGTGGCCGGCTTCTCTAATCAAATGTTTAGAAAAACGAATGAGGAATTGCATCTGGACGGGTGGGATTGATACTTCTAAGGCCATCATTGTTAAATGGGACACAGTGTGCAAGCCCAAGCGTGACGTTGGTCTGGGAATCCGGAGCCTCCATGATGTTAATAAAGCTCTTCTAGCAAAAATGGTTTGCAAAATAAAAAATGAGCTGAGTAGACTGATTCGCTCTAGATTCTTAACCAATCATAGCCTTCTCAAAAAAGGCTACAAAAGCTCCTCCATTTGGCCAGGCATCAAGAAACTGTGGGATTTTGTGGGAAAGAATGAGAGGTGGATCATGGGGGATGGAAAAAAATAGATTTTTGGAGACACATTTGGATGAGTCCAAAATCTATCTCTGATATCTCTCAGCTTGGGGAGGATGTTTTCAGAAATCATTTTCATACAGTAGAATGTTCATTGAGAATGGTGCTTAGAAGTTGCCTACTACCGAGTCGAACCTCTTAAACTTGGTCTTTGACTCCATAAAACCTCTTCCTCTCCCTTCCATCTCCATGGAAGATAGATGCATGTGGAAGCTTTAACCTATAGGGAACTTTTCTGTGAAATCTGCTTGGGAAGGCCTTAGGGTGACCGCCCCTGTTGTTCTGTGGTCTTCATTTGTTTGGAATAAGGATCTCCTGCCAAGGCTCTCTACCTTGGCTTGGTTCTGGGCTCACGAAAAGCTTCCTACTGACGATAAAATTCAGAAGAAAGGCATAAGTTTAACCTCCAAGTGTGGCTTGTGTGGATGTAGCGAGGAACCCTTTTATCACCTGTTTCTTGAATGTAGCTTCACTTTTGAAATTTGGACCAGGTTCGCTACTATTTTTAATGTGGTCTGGACCCAACAACCCACAGTGGCCGATGTCATAATATGGTGGAAAAACAAGGGCAGAAGTTGATCTCTGAAAAGACCTTGGTTGATAGGGCTAGCTGTGTTGATAGAAGCAATCTGGAAGGAAAGAAACCTTAGGCGGTATGAGGACAAGGCTCAGCACCCTCCCATGATAGTAGCCACTATAACCAAAGATGTATCCTTCATTTGCAACAATATGAATATTTCCCCCCTCAAATGCCTCAGACCTTCTCCTGAGCAGACGCTTCTCCCTTTCTATTCGGTCCTCTCCATCCCAAAACACTTTGGAAGTTCACTGATGTAAGCCGTCATTTCCTTGTGTGAAGCTGAATGTGGACGAATGCTCGTTGGGTAATCCTGGACGCGCAGGTGGTGGGGGTATCTTCAGAGACCATAATGGAAAGGCAATTCTATCTTTCAGTTTCTTTTTGAGGGTGGCTACGAATTTCCAAGTAAAAGTCTGGAGTATCATCAAGGGTATGACCTTCGCTCGAAGTCTGGATGTGAGGAAACTTTGGATAGAATCGGATTCTACCTCTGTGGTCGCCTTGTTCCATCACAGACTTATTCCTTGGTTTGTATACCAGGAATGGACTAATCTTCTAAATTATGCAAACTCTATTGAATGGAAGATTTCTCATTGTTTCAGAGAAGCAAACCTAGTGGCGGATTATTTAGCCAAGGACACGGAAAAGACTGGTCCATCTAAAATCAGAGATACTCTACTTCAGTTTGTTACGGACGAGCTAACTCTAGACGAAGCTGGTCATCCTAGATACAGATTCTACCATAGATAGCAGTAGTGAGCCTTTGCTGATGGCAATGCCGAAGGTGAAGGCTCGCTCCATGTGCTTTGTTGAGTTTTTTATTTTCTCTCTCTCTTTGTAGTTGATTCTTTTTTCCCCTTCTTAATAAAATTCCGATCTTCTATCGAAAAAAAAAAAATAGTATATCAAGTAAGATATTTTTAATATGGGTGCAAACTAATGTCATACTAGGAAAACTTGGAATATTCCTTCACATATGCCTTTGAGTAAATGCAAGAGCACTTCATCACCCATCAATGCATAAACATTAATCAGACCACTTCACATCTCCATGTGGTGCGAGGTTTTAAAATGTTTGAAATGTCAAGGAAGTACATGCAACTTGAACTCTTGAAAAATAAAGGGAAAAAAACTGTACAAAATGGCTTAGATGACAAGTGGCATATCAATTTTGTCTATAACCATTCAACGGTCAACTTAAAAGTCAGTCTGTTCAAAAAGGACAAGGTGTGATGGAAACATTAAATTTAATTATTATAAAAAAAAGACAAGGCATGATGGAAACTTTAAATTTAATTATTAGGGAAAAAGAAACCTTGAGGGTGTGGAAGAGTTGGCAAGGGATTTTTGCCTCATAAAGCTAGTGTGTGATTATGAGTTTGACTCTTTTTACTTTTTTAGAGTCATTCATATTGGGTGTTTAGTGCTTTTAACTACTTTTGGTGAAAATTAAATGATTCTTACTCAACCCCGCTATGACCTGATCCATCCGATAGTAGGATCAGTTTGGATCCATGAAACTAGTCAAGTCGAAAGTCTAGATATCTGTCGTTAGCAAAAGAAAAAAAAAAAGGCCAGAAGAAACCTATCAATCTAGTGCCAGAAACCCCAGACATGTGGGTCAATGAAAGCACATACGGGAGCATCTTCAGCACATGCAAGGAAAGCAGCATGGTCATTTTATGCTTGTTGTGTCTGGCAGTTTCTTGAGCCAAACCGGCAACCAACAATGTTCTTTTTCATTATTATTATTATAATCCTTAAAATAAAAAATTATTATCATAAATATTTCCTATTGAGAGATACTTGAATGCTATTAACATAGTTCAAACCCAAAAAGAGTTTATTTCCCACTGCTACTTGTCTAAAATAAACATTAGGATGTAGGAAGAAAATAAAAAAATAAAAAAATAAAAAAATAAAAAAAAATTATTATTGTCTTGGCTACCAAATAGTGACAAACATTTTTTAATACTTACAGATTAATAATAATATGTAAAATTTTATTAGAACTTCCAAACGTTACCGCTTTCTCGGTCACAACTCGAAACTTTGCATTCATGGATAGTCCAGCACCACCTCCCATGACCACTCCATCAATAAGTGAGACCTTTAGGATCAATTTTTTGTCAAGTGTCAAAGAAAAAAAAAAAAAAAATGAAAAAACACTAATAAAGATATCACCCACCAAAGTTTTGTCATGTGTAGCTAGAACATAGTCTAGGGTATATTGTTTTCGAAAAAAGCTTGCACCAAAACTCCAATGACCTGATACATATAATCGAGTGTATTATAAGTTAAAAGATCATCATTTACTTATTTACTCACACAAATATAACATCAACCACAATCTTGTTCCATTTAAAATTTTATACGCAAATATTATTTTATAGCATAGAAAGCTAAAACCATTTTCTTATCAAAAGATCTATATTAAAATACTTTTAATATTGTAGTGAATATTGCATTAATTGTATCAATTCATAGTCATGGTTCTTTTAAGTATATTCATGGAGAAAAAAGCTTCTAAGAGCTACAAGACCTTTACCAGTAGTACAAAAGTGAATAAGAGTTGCACAATCACCACCAGCACAAAATGCTCTTCCATTTCCCTGCAAAATGTTAAATCATTTAATAGCGATTTCTTCAAATTAATATAACTTCTTTTATTTTCTTCTGAATAGTGCACTTGCACTTGGACCAGTCAAGCATGAGCCTGGCTCAATCACCTCATTTGGCTAATTTTAGCCTAACCTAGGGCATGTTAAGTCTGGGATAGTCTGAGGTAGCCTTTGGTTGTCTTTAATCCCAAGGAAACAAGCTGCAGTGGGGTCTAAGCCAGGTCAATCCTGTCCCATTTAAAGAAAGCTTGGGTAAGGCTGACCTTAGCAATTCTCGATCAGTGCAACCTAATGCTCAGCAACTAAGTGGAGTGTCTTGACCTTTACAATAATTTACCTTCAAAATCTCTAGCAAAGAAAAAAAATTTACCTTCAATATCACTAATTTCACTCTGGAATCCTTTTCGTATTCTTTTAACTTCTTTAACATTTGAGAAACCTATCAATGAACAAAAGAATAGGGGGAAATATGAAAAAGTCTGCATATAGTCAAAGAGGTGAAAATGAGGGTTCATTTAAAAAATAAATGTATTATGATTTATTATTATGAAATTGATAATTCAGTTTCTCCACATACCATGTGAAATGAAAGAGAATTCAGTTTCGTAGGCCTGTTTAATATCACCTTCCTTATCCATGAGTTTTCTTCGAACAGAACCTGTGAGAGAGAGAGAGAGAGAGATCAGATTTAGTGGCATTGCATGTGGCAATTTCTGTTCAGTAGTACCAATTTTATGTTGGCATCTCCCAAATAATGGCTTCATTTGGTTGAAAGGAAATTGAATTACCCAACAAGGGTGTAAATCAGTTATTCGGTTCAGTTCCAAAGAGTGTTGGAGTGATCTAGAACTGAATCGGTTCTGAAATATTTAGATATTCAGATCAAAACTACTCAATTCGGTTGGAAATTTGGTTCTTACACAGTTTGGTTCCGGTTCTTGTACTCGATACATAATGTTATATTATACTATATATTATAGTATATTACTAATATTAGTATTATAAAATATAATACTAATATTAGTAATATACTATAATATATAGTATCATAATATATTAATATACTATAATATACCAGTATCCAAACTCATTTTGATTTTGGTTTTGATTTCTATACTAGATCCGAATCGAACCAAACCAATGAAGAATCGAATCGGATCTAAAATCCAATACTCAATCAAACTGAATTTTACTCGGTTTGATTTGACTTATTCTATTTTGTTCGGTTCCTCTTTGAATGTGACAGACACCCTTACCCAACATGTTTTTTCTTTTGGGCTAACGATGAGTAACTAGACGGAGTAGTCCCACGGGCCTATACTAACTTCACAACATGTGGACTGGGTCATATCGGGTTGAATGAGAGCCATCCATCTTTCATTAAAGCAATGACACTAAACACCCCCATGTGAGTGGCCCAGGCAAGTAAAAGGTGTAGAACTCATAACCACACCCTTCCCAGAGTAAAGATCCCTTGCCAACTTGGCTATCCCTTAAGGTTAGCATGATTGTATAAATTACTTAAATTTCTTACGATATATAATTCACTTTGGTGGCAAGAAGTTGTTCCTCTAAATAAATAGCTCGGATCCTATCATAGTTTAAGGAATTGGTATCGAATTCCCAAAATCAGGTGATTCGTATCGGATCAGTATAGACCAAGTATAAATATATATATATATATATATTTATTGAAAACTAGGGGCAAATCTGTCCTATATGTGCCGATCAGATCAGTATCATCTGAGATCAATCCCATCTCTAATACCAATTTTGAAAACTGTGATTCCTATTGAAAACTTTTAAGTTGGGTGCTGAACATAAATATGGATTAGGTTCTCGTACAAAAACCATTTTCAGACAAGCTGATTCACACAGATGGAATCCACCACAGAGTTGGTTATTGGGTGAATTCCATCTGTGCGCATCAACCTCATACAAGAATGATTCTCGTACGAGGACTTAATCCGCTCTCTCTGAACATTCCCCCAACCAGGCTATTTGCTAGCTAGGGATAGAACTCTTACAACTCCAATCTACAAAGATATGGATGATCATAGGGCTGCACCAGGCCGATAAGGATAAGCCCAGGCCAAAGGCTATATTCTAAGTGATTGGGGAGAGAGAGAGAGAGAGAGAGAGACCTGATTAGGTTCTTCCTTGAAGGGGTAGTTTGTGGCGGCCATGAAAGAAAAACTGGGAGGTGCTCTCCTGCGGAAGAATAAACACTAAGAAGAACTGATCAACCAATGAGGTATAGAAGGCAGAAACACACTTGTATATAAATTAGATGTATGGTCTAGGGCCTATACAGCTTCTATCTGCTTCTTCGATCCAAGTGTTGGGTTATGGCACCCACTGATTAACAAAGTAAGTGCCATATTCTCTTCAACAAAGTTTGGATATTAAAGAAATAGTTAATCTAATCGTAATGCTAATAGTCTTCTTGGTCTTCTTTTATTATTTGATAGGCTACCTTAATTTTGTCGGCTATATTTTCCTTGTGGTTGTTAGTGTTGATTAGGTAAAATTATAGGAGCATGATTAATAACATTTTTTTAATTGATAGACTACCTTTCTTTTGCCGGGATGGTATATTATTTGGGAATAAAATTTGGTTTATTTTTCGTTGCTTTTTATCTAAATCTATTAGTTTCTTTATTATTTGTAACAACTCTTTATTTGAGGGTTGAAATCTTTCAGTGAGGGGGTTGGAATCTTTCTATTCCATACATAATTATTCTCAAGCTTTTCAAAATAAATGAGGCAGGCGGGGTCTTTTTTCCTTGTGGTTGTTAGTGTTAATGTATAGTTCGTGTAGGAGCATGATGTGGGTGGCTGTAGAAGCGATTCAATACGATATAAAAATGAAATTTCATGGTTGCCTAGAATACACTGATGATGTGGTCTTCCAAAAAAATGTAACACTTGAAAATGATTTTTGTTGAATGTGCCATGTCCAATGATTGTATCTTATGCTTGAAGAAGAAGACTGGATCTCATTTCTCACTTCAACCTTTTCTCTAATGTTGAGTGTAATGCTATTAGGGTTTCGGCCATAGCTTCTCTTTTGATAGATGTATTAAGTATAGAAATTAGAAACAAAGTATAACTATGGGTCCCCAAATTAGAAATTAGAATAACATCTATTGCAAGAGAAGCTAATCATCTCTCTCTCTCTCTTAGATCTTTCGGCCTAGCTTCTCTTGTATAGTATCCAATAGAAATTATTAGAACATCCACAAGACATTGCAAAAGGAATATTACACCATGCTTACCATTGTCATCTACAGATGTATCAGACATTCTGGGCAAAAAAAAAAAAAAAAACAATTGAAACACATTTCAAATAATATTTATTTAATATAATAATAGAATAAAATATTTTTTGCACACACTTATAGAAACATCTAATGAGCCCCGAATTTCGACTAGTCAGTCCAATAAGTCTCTTACTTGGTAGTTCTCCATAAACAGGCAATGGAAACCTTATTGAGTGTCACCCTCATCACCATTTATGTAGTTTATGTTGGGTGTCTAGTGTATAGTAAATTCTATCGGCATATATCAACCATTGGGACACCATAGATGCACAAACAGGAATGCAACAGTAGGTGCCTCTTAACTATGGAAAAAAGAAACTTCCAGAAATTTCCATTGCCAATCACAGCTGGAGGCGAGCCATTTAGGAATTCTTATGGATTAATGTTCAACACATATAAGTACCCACATTTATATTTTATGCCAAATTGAGACTATTTATCAAAACCAAATCAGGCCATTTAAATCAAAATTGTGAACCGTGTCATAAATGGTTTGATTTTGGTTTCAAAATTGAGACCATTTTGTTAAATGGTTTAAACCAAACCGAACTGTTTAAACTAAAGGTAAACCATTTAAATGATAGTTTAATTATATAGATAGTATGCTAAGTCACTCATGGTTATAATAAATAATTTCAGTCTGAATAAAAAAATTCCACGAAATAACTTAAAAGACTTTTAAAATTTAATAAAAAATTAAAATATGCAAACAATTATAACTTTACAATTGTTAAAAGAAAAATATGTAATAATAAACAATTCGATTCAATGTTAAGTTTACATACATTTCAATAAAAAATTAAAAGAGAAAGAAGTTGTTTAAAAAAAATATTAAAAAACCTAATAAACCTTATACAATCGAAACCTAACCAATTAAATCAAGACTGTTTAAACCGACATCGTTGAAACGTTCATTAAACAATTTGGTTTTTGGTTTTACCTAAAAAATCTTGCACCAAACCCAACCGTGACAACAATGAAACTGAACCGTTTAACACCCTTAATAATAGTTAATGCAATGACTATATAGATTTCTTACGGTATACCATGTTGCATTGTATTCTTTTTTGGAAAAGGTTTTCTTGCATCCACATTGCAGGAAAAATACAGCTAGCCATCAATGTTTATCAGTGTACTACCCTATTTACAACATTATAGGTTCGATAATACCCTTATACTAAGAGGGCATCCGAAGGCTTCGGTCAAGGGATGAATCTCTAGATCGTGGATGAAGAAAAACGGACCCCCGCCTTATTTATTTATTTATTTTTAATTTAATAGGCACCTACCTTTCTTTTGTTGTGGTGAAATATTTTCCTCATGTTTGTTGGTAGGAAAAGGTCTCACAATTAAAGTGTTATACTATATAAACATATTGGGAAGCTGTGAGATCCCACAATAGAGTTTAGATATTAAAGAAAGGGAAAAAGTATTCTTATGCACTCCTTACTCACATCTCACCCATGGACACCATACTCTCTCCTCATTACACAAATTATTGGATGATTCAATCATCTACCTCTTCATTAGTGGGAATCTATACTTTGGTCTCGTAGCAACCTCCCCCATAAAGAATTCTTCATACAGAAATTTGTCTGTTTAATAGTTTTTATTTTTTGGTACATAGAAAACGTGATGATTTTGCAGATTTCTTATCATACTGCAGTGGACTTTTCTTCTTCTTTTTCTTCTTTTTATTTTTATTTATTTGAGAGGTACTTACCTTACTCTTGTCTGGATGTATTTAACTATGCGTTGGGAAGTTGTCAATCACAGTCTTCTTTTTTTATTTTTCAGAAATCTTTATTTTACTTACTCTTATCTGGATGTATTTAACTAGCTAGTTTGCCATATGTATCACTTTTACAAATCATTTTATTTGGTTATGTATATTTTTCTAGTTTAATAATAATAAAAAAAAGATATTAAAGAAATGAAAGAGTGTTTCCTACAAGGGCAGTTTGTCAAAATAGAAGAACATGTTATCATCCAATGGGATTCACATGGGACTCATATGGTCAAAGTAAAAGAGAGCATCAGCATAGTAATTTTTTTTCATAAAAGAAATACTTAATCTAACCGTTGCACAACAGTTAACACGATGACTTGGCAAATTAATTACCATATTGTATTAGTCTTCTTTTTTATTTATACGCTACCTTTTGTCAGGACGCTATATTTCCCTTGTGGTTGTTAGTGTTAACATATAGTTGAGCCCATGTTACAAAGAGGAAAAAAAAACATATGGTTCACCCGGCAAGATTAGTGTAATTATTTTTTTCCCTAAAACTCATTTGTATTAAGAAAAAAAAGAAGAAAGAATATACACCCTGGACATGCCAGTCACAACCAACAAAAGCTCAAAACCTAGCTCCCCTCTCACCTTCGGCATTGTCATCAGTAGGAGAAAGAGCTAAGGAACATAGGAGTGTAATTAAACTATATGTTAAGCAATACAATCTTATCTATATAAAGCATATTTTAATCATGTTCCTATAATCTTTTGCGACCAACTATATAACAATTAAATGTTGTAATAAATATATTAATTGTGTACCCAGCAAAGTCCTATATTCAGATTTGGAGTTAGTAGCTTCTGTTTTTATTTGGTTTGAGTTTCTCCTCATGACAGTGTTGAAGGTGGAACTTTTTCTAGTTTGCGGCTTTTATTTTTCCTACTAATGGTCTACCGAATATGGGGTTATTGAATCCGTGAGTTTTTTGTTTCTTTGTCTAAGAATTCATCGACATTAATTTTATACTTTTGTGTTTCATTTTTCTTTCTTTTATATACATTGCTAAATTTTAGTAAAATATATTAACTATTTGTTGGGAAGCGGTCAATCACCGTTTAATTTTTTCTTTCTTTAATATACATTGCTGAATTTTAGCAAAAATGATTAACTATGTGTTGGGAAGCAGTCAATCACAGTTGTGTTATGTTACATACATATTGGGAAGCCGTGTGATTTTCGCATTCCACCTATGGATCCCACATTCTATTTTATCATTACATGCCCCCCATTAGATAATTCGATCATCTACCCCCTCATTGGTGAAAAAATACACTCTAACCCTGCAACGATCCCTCACCTTTGATGAAATATGCTTGTGTAACAGTTTACATGATGATTATACAGATTTCTTACAACACTACATTGGTCTTTCCTTTTAGAATATATATATATATATATATATATTTTGATAGGCACCTACCTTACTTTTGTCGGAATGATAAATTTCCCTTGTGGTTGTTAGATGATGTATTAACCTTTTTTTTTTTTGGCAAAAGAAGTGGTACATAAATGCATACGCATTGGGAAGCTATGAGAATTACTTTTCTCTCTCTCTCTCTCATCCATGTGCTATCTGTCTCTCTTTGTCTGTGACATATCCATGTGCAATGTGTGTGTAGGGGGATTTTTTTTTTTTTTTGGGGGGGGGGGGGTGGGGGGGCTGTGAATCACATTTCCTCAGGTCATACGGAGGTTCTGCATTGAGGGTGGTTATATATACTTACTTTCAGTCATGATAAGAGATGAATTCAGAAGACCAACAAAAATCTAAGGAAACCAATCTCTTGTGAAGCGACTGTCTAGTATCATCATAATTTATAACAAGCTTCTTACTTCTCTCTCTCTCTCTCTCTCTCTCTCTCTCTCTCTCTTCCAATTCTATGCTTTTACTGGTAAAGAATGGCAATAGTTTTCCAACGATGGGGGATTTTCTCAGTTGGGTCAACTAGGAAACATTTTTTTGTTGGAACATCTTATTCTGCCATTTGGAGGTTAGATAGGGTTGAAATTTTATTGACATGTAGAACTTAAATTATCCAGCATGCATGCTCACATTTGAGGGTAAGGGTATTAATTGAATCATTTATTAAACTGTTTCAATTATCTTAAATTAGAATCAACAAAAAAATTATTTAATTAAACGGTTTGGTTTATATGGTATTTACCAGTTTCAATTTCAATTTTGTTGCCAGTTGGGGTTAACATTTTGGGTCCAATTTAGAACAAAATTATTTTTGAATCCCAATAGAGAAATTTGATGCTACTGGGCTTTAACCATGGCATCTAGGCCTAAATTGTGACTTGAGAAGTAGAAATAAGTCAAAATAAATGGTTTCAATTCTTATAGAGGTACTAATCAATGATGTTCATCACCATTGACAGACTTGAAGGTAAGGTTGCAGTGATCACTGGAGGTGCTGCAGGCATTGGTAAAACTACAGCCAAATTGTTCAGCCAACAAGGTTTTTTTTTGCTAGAAGGAAATTTTATTAAATAGAAGAAAAAATTACATCAAATCAGAAAAGAAATTAGACAAGCAGAAATCCCTCAAGCAACTTTCACTCCCCACCTTCAGCATGACCATCAGCAGAGAGAGCAAGCCACACTCTAGAAAAATCTATAACTGTGCCTACCCAAAACATCATTCTCTAAATATTCTACTATATGTCTAGGAAAGGACACCGAGAATTCTGAGGCTCCAGATTTGGAAGCCTTCTTAGTCAAGAAGTCTGCAATCAGGTTAGCTACGCTAAAGCAGTGGGATATCTTCCAAGGTTTCGAGAATTAAAAAGGGAAGAATAGATAATCATCTTTGGAGAATGAACCAAGATGAATTGGGTCACTCTGTTTGCCACGAAATTGGCCCAGAGATGTCCTCATTCATCCATTGTGATGTTACCAAAGAAGATAATGTGAAAGAAAGCAGTAGATGAGGCTATTACAGGATTTGGAAAGCTTGACATAACGTTCAACAATGCCGGAGCAATTGATCCACCAAAGATAAAGATAATAGAGAATGAAAAATTTGATTTTGATAATGTCCTCGGCGTAAATGTCACCAGTGTCTTCTTAGTCACCAAACACGCAGCCCGTGTTATGTTACCGGCGAAACAAGGAAGCATAATTAACAATGGTGGTGTGAGTTCAATCATGGGAGGTATAGCCTCTCATGCTTATGTTGCTTCAAAGCACGCAATAGTAGGTCTCACCAAGAATGCAGCGGAGGAGCTGGGCCGGTCTGGAATTAGAGTTATTGGATCACCTTTTTTAGGAATGTGGTGAAGGAGTATGATGATGATGAGGTTGAGAAGAAGGTAGAGAAATCGTCTAGTCTTAAAGGAGTTACCTTGACTGCACAACATATTGCTGAGGCTGTTCTTTATTTTGGAAGCGTTGAATCAAAAATGTGTGAGTGGACATAATTTCGTTATTGATATAGGCTATACAGTTACAAATACCAACTTTGGTATGTTCAACCAATTAAACTCTTGATCAGCATCCTAAGGGGTAGCTCAGTTGGCAAAGACCAATTTCTCGTGATAAAAAGGTTTGTGATCAATATCACGATAAATAAATAAATAACTAGAGAATAAGTCTTTGATGCATGATGGGGATGGGGATGGGATGGGGATGGGGATGGGGATGGGGATGGGGGTGGGAGTGGGGGTGGCGGTGGGGGATGTATTATTCCTTCAATATAACTGTGTTGATGGTTAGAATTTTGTCTCGAGATATAGATTTTAATAACAGTGCTGTTTTTAGATTGGATTATTTCTCTACTAATGGTCAAGCCGAAGATGGATTAGTAGTTCAACTCTAAATTTCAGTTTTAATTATCTCAGATTTTCTTCACTAAACTTTTACTTTGCTGATGGCAATACTGAAAATGGTATAGAAGTTCAATATTTCAATATATTCATTGTATTATACATTCTTTCTCCTCTCATATAGAAGTTTAATTGTTGATTCTTAGCCAAAGAAAAAGTAGAATTTTGTGAGAATCTAGTCATGGACATTAACATGGCTGTTTATTGGGCTAATCCTACTAAGCCGACGCCCAAATTGGTCTCATACAACCCACAATTGCAAGAATCTGAGCAGGTATGGGCCCAAATGTGGCTATATATATCCACATGGATCCGGATCAAGTCTGCACGTGCATACCCACTTTAGTCACTCTATAGTCTATATCATAGTTAGTAAGTTTGGGGACAGCAATAATACGGGAATGAATACGTACGGCAATTAAATGGATCAGACGGTAATAATATGTTTCAAAAAATCCTATGCAATAAAACACGTACGGCAATGATACATTACGTGTTTAATACGGTTGCTCTGTAAAATCCGGGACTAAAAATGATTGTTTGGAACTAAATTCTAATATACCATGCTTTTATGGACATTAAAATCTAATCTGATTTTCCAATTTGAAATCATTTCCCATTCTTTTGAATTTTCACATTTAATATTAATTAAATTTAACCCCTAAAATGGGTATGGTAGAAAGAACTAAGAGGATAATCAAACCTCTTCTTGTCTCGTAACTTTTATATGTTCTCTTCTTCTTCTTGGTACAAAAACAAAGTTCAAGAAGATGGAGAAATAAGTGTTTTCCATCATTCATCCCAAAGATGCGTTTGGATTTTCTTGAAATTTCCATGGAGGTACAATCTAAGACCGATCACGGATCAATTTTCAGGCTCAAGAACCTTCTCTCGTCAACTCCTTTGATTTCTCAGATGCAGTATTGTAAGAACAGAGGGAGGAGAACACCCGTGTCATTTTTCTCTTTCTAATTCTTCACATTGTCCGGCTGCAACTATGTTTGTAAATAATTGTTAGTCCAATTCAAATAATGATTGTATGCTAAATTTCCTAGAAAGGTTTTCATTACAACCCCTTTTGGAGAATCCTACCCTTGGCCATCTTTGTCCATGTGAGTTATCTCTTTTGAATATTTATTGATTCTCGTTAAAAATTATTTGCAGATGCAATCGTCCTCGATTGGATTTTCAACTACCAATGGGAAGAGAAACGGAGAAGAAAAAGAGTTGATTGGGTATTCAACAATCGATGGGAAAAGAAATGGAGAAGTGAATGAGAGCAGGGGGTATTGATGTCTTACGTATCGCCCTTGGTCGCTGGCCGCCAAGAACGGAGACGGAGGAGAAGGGGTTGTTGGGGCAAGGGTTCCTCCTTTTTTTGGTTTACTTAGATGAGGGAAGAAGAAGGGTTATAGTTTCGATCGATTAGGGTTCTTGATAGAAGACAAGGGTCGAGAATCGGGATTTGGCCCATTTGGGTTAATCTCAATTTTTTTTTTTTTTTGAACCCAAAAGTTTGATTGAGTATATAACGTATTATACGAGTGTTATTCATATATAATATGATTATCTTTAAAATCTGCATATTAAACGGTTTTTTTGGATTGATATTTGGAGATGCTCACTTTCTTAAGCGGCTACTTTTTCAAATTTTTGATGTATTGAGTTGATGTGGTTTTTCTTTTCTTTCTTTTTTACTTAACAAAGCCTGGTCTGTTGGGAAAAAAATTAAATAAAAATGAATTGCATTCTCATTCACTATGTACTAAAATGGTTCTCCTATTTGATTAGTGGGCTTCCAAACCTTTCTCATCTCAACCATCAATGTTTTTCGACCCATTGAACATTCAACTATAAAATAGAAATATCATCAAGCATAAATTGCATGACAATTTATAAGTAATCAATTGAACTCTCAATGCTAGGTTTTGGAGAGGTGGGTATGAGGATAAAAAAATCTTGGTCAGCTATTGCTTGGAAGTCATTATGTCTCCTTAAGGTGTATGGAGGTCAAGGTTTTCATATCTGTAATGAGTAATGACCACTCGCTTAAAGGTTCTTTTCTTCACCGAATAAAGCTCCCGTATCTGGTTCTCCTTTTCACCCAATAAAGCTCCACCGGATGAGAATCTGATCTTAAATTCTCATACACTCATCAAAAGACAAATGAATTTCCACTTCTTTCTTGCCTCGATTACCATCATCTTTTTGCTTACTGACTCTCAAGACTCTTAACTTTAAGGATCAAAACATTACAAGAAAATGAGCCAATTGCTACAGTTTTTTTTACTACAGAAAATATATACTGTAGTAATTGAAACCGTTTATGACGGTATAAAAATACTGTCATATAAAGTCTACAAAATATGACGGGCTTATTTTACCACAGTATTAGGTCATATTATACTACGGTATAAAAATATTGTAGTAAATGTCTACGACGGTTAATTTTTACCGTAATATTTGATCAAGCATATACGACACTCAATAAAAATCCGTAGTATCTGGTGAAGTAAATATGATGAAAAAATATGATAGACAATTATCTTACTTAATAAATGATAAATTGTATATGACGGGAAGAAAAGTCTGTAGTATCTGTTCAGAAAATAACTCACCCATTCTATTATATACGACGGTTAATTTTTTCTGTAATATTTGGTCAGACATATACGACGTCCACTAAAAATCCGTAGTATATGGTCAAGTAAATGTGGCTGAAAAATAATTCTATAGTATTAGGTAATGTAAATATGACGGACGCTTATCTTGCTTGGTATATGATAAATTATATATGAAGAGAAGAAAAGTCCGCAGTATTTGTTTAGAAAATAACTCACCCATTCTATTATATATGACGGTTAATTTTTTTTGTAATATTTGGTCAGGCATATACGACGCCCACTAACAATTCGAAATATCTAGTCAAGTAAATGTGGCTGAAAAATAATTCTATACTATTAGGTAATGTAAATATGACGGACGCTTATCTTGCTTGGTATATGATAAATTGTATGTGAAGGGAAGAAAAGTCCGTAGTATTTGTTCAGAAAATAACATTTTTCGCGCCAAATAATTCCACTGAAGTCGAAATGTTTTTCCCCAAACCCATTCTCCAGAGAGCAAAAGCCCTATACTCACACAAAATCCCGCGCAGCCTCCTTTTCATTCGTTTATTTTCAGAGCTGGAAGAGAAGTAGCTCTTTTCAGTCCTTACTTTCAGATCTGGAAGAGAAGTAGCGCGAGTTTCTCTCTCTCTCTCTCAAGAATGGCTACCGTTAATAGTTACTCTGAGACTCAGGGTTACCAAGGCAACACACCAATGCCCACACCTACCGTGGCGACCTCAAAGCAGCCTGCCCCTGTCGCTAAGAGCGTCGACACCCAATCTGTTCTGAAAAGGTTTGTATTGTTTAATTTCTCTGGTTTCTTGTTATTGGTCCTTTTGATTTTCTTCATCTGTCCCAATTTTTTTTTTTTTTTTT
>NW_024870586.1:176225-184801 GCF_013358625.1 Macadamia integrifolia
ACTGAACAGATCAATATTTTATAGTTTAAGAATGAAATTTTAATTCTTAGCGTATCTAATAAAGAGGAGAAAAACTAACTGGGAATGGCAGCTAAATTGTCTGGTCAAGTCTTCAAGACTCCGGCAGCCGCCCAACTTATTTAACACTAATAAGTTTCCTACACAGAAAAGAACAGATTACATTACATCCGAGATTTAGTGAAGAGTTTGGTAATCATAAGCAGTGGGATTCCAACACGCTAAGGCATATTTATAGGAATAACAAATTTACAAGAAATGCGTTTAAATTCTATTCCAGTATACTAATGGAAGAGGAGAACAAAGCTGAAAAGGAATCATTGAAGTAAACAGCAAAAACAGGACATAGTAGGTGAAAGAAAAACAAAAATGATAACAAAGATTAAGCTTTACATACTTAAAACCTTTTAACTCCAAAAAAATGCCCAAGTTGAAGAGATTCTCACCAAGAAAATTGATAGTTATTAGCAACAGCCTTGTCTCTGTGATTGAGCTCCTGCAATGTAAACAAATGCAGCCACTGGCTGTGACGGCCGCCGCAGAGATTAAGAGAGAGAGAGAGAGAGAGAGAGAGAGAGAGAGACAATTGAATCGGTATGGGTTTGTAGCCTGAGTCGATACTGTTGAGGTGGAAGGGGAATTTGAAATCGCCAAATCAGGTTCGAGCTTTATAAGTAGAGTAGACAGGCTAGGTTTGTTATATCGTAAACCTCTGGGAAAAGTTTGGTAATATTAGATGTGGAATGTCCCTTCTAGAAAATAACATAGTCTTAGGTAATAAAAAAAAAAGGATAAATTACAGTTGGGTACCAACGTTTGGTGAAACTACATCTAAGGTATCCAACATTTGGAAAATTAAGTTTTGAGTACCTCATGTTTCACAAATGTTTCACTGGGGGTTCTTTGATTTTTATTATTCTAATTTTACCCCTCCCCTGTTCTCTTTCTCGTTTCATTCCCTCAGCTCTATGATGTCATTGCCCCGCAAGCCCGCCCCTCCCAGACCATCCATCGTCTCCATGACCACGCTTTTGAGGTCTCTACCACCCCGCTTGTCCATTCTTGAATCACACCTTATCTCTATTTCTCTAATGCAGTTTCAGAGATTTTTCTTTCACTAAGTTCTAACTAGACACATTAATGGAGGTTTTGTTGCCGAAAGGAGATTTGAATAGTTCCACTTTCATTACTTGAAAGATGTAATAAGTAAATGAAACTAGATCTTGATTTATCCTTCAATAACATAAGCAGTTACAGTATAACACAAACAAGAGAACTAGAAGATGATCAAATCTTCAAATGCTATTCAACCTAGAGACTTAGTTCAGACCATTCCATTCTCATTTATCTAGTGACATACTTCAATAAGGCCAGGGCCAAAACCCAATAGCTTAAAAGCAAGATGGTTTGGATTCCAAGTTGATGTATCATAGTGGCATGCCATGATCACATGATTCACTCTCTTCCAAGTGTTTAGTTCAATTGCATATACTTTTACTTTCCAAAGAACATGACAATAATAGACTTGAAATGGTAATGGCAGACAATGGCATAAGCTTGGTGATTTAGAGAAATTTCCATATACAAGCTTCATAGATCCAGTTGTGACATTCTCATAAGATCATTCAACACTCTTAGTATTCCATATGTCTGTATGGTGTCCTAATTTCTCAATAACAAAATTGATGAGATCCTCAGCAGAAGTTGCACATGTGCACGACTCACCTCGCTTGGGATTTTTCTCACATAGCTTGAGGCTGTTTTGAATATACTCATCCATGTTTGTGTTATCCACCACACCGAAGAGCTTCTTCAAGTCCTCAATTTGAGCAAAGAAAAATGGAATTTTTGATGCCAGAGTTTGCGGCAAGAATGGTTTATATGACATTTGGTCCCTTAGATCAGGGATGGGCATGAGACCCCCTTCTTTCACCATTGACTCCCGAAAATATGGCAATCCCCCTTGGCTGGCAACCGACAAGGGTATTTCATTTGGAAGCTCATATGTCAATTTGTTGTTATTCTACTTTGACATTGCTCGTAGAGTTGTACATTACAAGAAAATGAGCCAATTGCTACAGTTTTTTTACTACGGAAAATATATACTGTAGTAATTGAAACCGTTTATGATGGTATAAAAATACCGTCATATAAAGTCTACAAAATATGACGGGCTTATTTTACCGTAGTAATAGGTGATATTATAGTATGGTATAAAAATATTGTAGTAAATGTCCATTATATACGATGGTTAATTTTTACCGTAATATTTAGTCAAGCATATACGACGCTCAATACAAATCCGTAGTATCTGGTAAAGTAAATATGATGGAAAAATAATTTCGTAGTATTAGGTAACATAAATATGACAGACAATTATCTTGCATAGTAAATGATAAATTGTATATGATGGGAAGAAAAGTTCGTAGTATCTGTTCAGAAAATAACTCATCCATTCTACTATATATGATGGTTAATTTTTTCCGTAATATTTGGTCAAGCATATATGACGCGCACTAAAAATCCGTAGTATCTGGTCAAGTAAATGTGGCGAAAAAATAATTCTATAGTATTAGATAATGTAAATATGACAGACGCTTATCTTGCGTAGTGTATGATAAATTGTATACGAAGGGAAGAGAAGTCCATAGTATTTGGTCAGAAAATAACATTTTTCGCGCCAAATGAAAAGTTTTTCCCCAAATCCATTCTCAAGCGAGCAAATGCCCTATACTCACAAAATCCCGCGCAGCCTCCTTTTCATTCGTTTATTTTCAGAGCTGGAAGAGAAGTAGCCCTTTTCAGTCCTTACTTTCAGATCTGGAAGAGAAGTAGCGCCAGTTTCTCTCTCTCTCTCTCTCTCTCTCTCTCAAGAATGGCTACCGTTAATAGTTACTCTGAGACTCAGGGTTACCAAGGCAACACACCAGTGCCACACCTACCGTGGCGACCTCAAAGCAGCGTGCCCCTGTCGCTAAGAGCGTCGACACCCAATCTGTTCTGAAAAGGTTTTTATTGTTTAATTTCTCTGGTTTCTTGTTATTGGTCCTTTTGATTTTCTTCATCTGTCCCAATTTTTTTTTTCTGGGTTTCTCTTGATCCTTCTGGTTCTTCTTCTTTTTCTCTCTGCCTGCGGATCTTGACGTTGGGTTTTTCTTTGACGTTCTTTCCCTGGACCTTCCGCCACAAAAGAAACCCTAGCTTTTGAATTTCTCTATATTTTTAGGCTTTTCTTTAGAGTTCTTAGTTTCAGTTTGGATTTATTTGAGCTCTTGTCTCTGGGAATTTTGTATTTTGTCATTGCCTTTGAGTTTTGGGTTCGGGGATTTCTGTTGAACTTAGTGTTCTTCCGTTTTGGATACTTATTTTAAATTTTTATTTTCAATTCCATCTTTTCTATCTTATCATTTGTATCTTTTCCTGTTTCTGATTCATTTGAACAGGCTACAGTCAGAATTGATGGCCCTAATGGTAAGAAACCATTCAATTGTTTTTACATATTAAAAATTTTCAGTAGTTTACCTTCAGATCTGTTAACAATTTTATCTTTGATTTATTATGTGCAGATGAGTGGGGATGCTGGCATATCTGCTTTTCCTGAGGAAGACAACATATTCTGCTGGAAGGGTACAATCTGTGGAAGCAAAGCTACTGTTTTTGAAGGAACAGATGACAAGCTCTCACTATCTTTTCCAACTGATTACCCATTCAAACCTCCCAAGGTCAAATTTGAAACAAGCTGCTTCCAACCTAATGTAGATGTCTTTGGTAACATTTGCTTGGACATCCTGCAGGTAGATATACCACTCTTTTGATTACTCTGTCTCAGTTTCAAATTTAAGACTTATTGATTCTAATCTGAACCAAAACAAAATCTGTCTAAATTACAGGATAAATGGTCATCAGCTTATGATGTGAGAACCATTTTAATCTCTATCCAGAGTTTGCTTGGAGGTAACCTTCTTTCCCTTCCTGCTTTTTAGTTTGGTATTTTAAGTTTTATAATTAGAAGACAATTGAAGGTAATTATGAATGTTAATTTATTTTGGGTTTGTACAGTTATCCCTGTCTGATTTATTGGTGCTGATGTTTATCAACTCTGACACTTCATTGCCGCAGGTTTTTAGTTACTTGTATTCTCTCTTGAATTTGTGTATATATATATATATATAAATATAGATGTATATATTGGAACTGTGGAAAACCAGCAAAAACCTTACACAGCCACTGAGGCACTTTTAGTTTACTGAAATTCAAGTACATGTGTTTGCATTGTTATGTAGAAATTCATGAACTAGGATGGTCTGAAGCATTGTCTATCTTTTTCTATGATTTCGATTGGTATATCAGGATTATCATGCATACTAGAGCGTTGAGGATGAGAACGTGAATACAGTTATCCCTTTCTGATGCATGGCTGCTGATCTATTCTGAATCTGATTAATATGCCGCTTTGGAGTCTTACATCTGTGTCCTTCTAATATCATTTTTCTCAACCTGTCATGTGAATTGCTTATGAATCTTCTATTGGGATCTTGTGTAGTCATCCCCTTCCCTTGTTTTGCTCTTCTTCCAGCTTTTGATAAGAGGGTTTTATTGTTAAGAGTCATCTTATTTTACACAACTAAATATTTTTCTCTTTCTTTTCCTTATTCCAACCCTTGTTTTTCAGTTGTTGAGTTTTTGTTTCCTTCTTGCTTTCTTTAAACTAATTTTACCTTGAAAATTACAAATTGTTGAAGCTTGAAACAGATGGAATTTTATTGATGCAACAATGTCTCTGCTTTGCTTCTCTGTTTCTTTGCCAATGATGACTGGTGAGAAAGAAGCTGAATCTGAACTTCTTGTGTTTGGATTGTGCAAAGTATTACTTTAGTACCTTGGCTTTTTGACTCCAAAACTCATAGAATCTAAATGGGATAAAATCTACCTTGAAAATGCAGTTTAGTAATTAAGTTTTCAAAACTTTATCTTGGCTGGCCAGCACACCAAAACACACCCCTCTTAGTCCTGATTTTTGTGTACTTGTACCCCAACAATTGGTCAAAGAGCATCCAATGTAATTTTTAATTTAATTATACTTGTGTAAGTATATCTAGTTTTACTACTTTCCGCCTAGTTTCGGTTAAGCTAACAATAGAGTATTTGCTTCTCTATTTGTGAGTTATGAAAAGAAGACATCTTCTGGGGAGAATGTCATCTTATAAATAGTTGTAATAAGTTATTTTTCATCACTGGTGATCCTTTTCATTTTAAATGATGGCAATAATGATCTTTCTTTTATTTTTTGTTGTCTTCATTTTATAGTCTGTTCTAAAATTATCTTTTGGGTACTTGTGTGTAGAATTACTTTGCCAGATGGCACTGTCAAGGAAGGCAAGAAGTGGATGTCAACTCTCACAGAGATTGCTGAGGAGATATCTAAGAGTTTGGCAGCAAATGCTTTGATTTCTCAGGTGCACATATAAGTCTTTTGTTTGTTGTAGTATTCCTCTATTGCTCTAACCAAGGGAGAAGTAGAACTTGCACTAGTATTCCCACTTATGTGTTTTCCTTAGAGGTACCAGTTGTGTTAGTGTATCAGTGGGGTCACAGTGATTTAGACATTGGTATTTCAAATTGGATGGTTCCTCAGGGATATTGATCAGAATCTGTATGGAATAGACAATCAATACAAAAGGATTTGCTGATCCAGTGAAGGAGATCCCCCAATACTGCTATTGGATTGACCAATCCACTATACGCGGGTAGCTATGTGCTTGATCGGATTGCTCCCATCTGTTACTTATATATGCATTGGATGACCCAACCAATCGAATACCAATTTCTAGAACCATGGGGTCCTGTGGATGTTTGTATTTTCTCACTCCTTATTGTGGCTTTTGAAGTTATTCATTTTCCTCAACTTTAAAACCAACTCATGGTTGCTTCAATTCACTAGTTGTGGTCTAAGGAAAGCAAAGTGTGGAAAGAGTATGGTCACTACATAGTTTTCTTGCTTGGAATATGCCCAATATTTTTTTCGTGGATGTATTATTACATGGATTTTTTATGTAAATATAATTATTAAAAAAAAAAAATCTACTATTTACGACGGGACTATATTTCCGTAGTAAAAAGTATTTTTTTACTACACTTCCAAGCATCCGTCGTATATATTGACATTATGCGACGTTATATTTCTATACTAAAAGAGATACTTTTACTACGGTATTGTACTCCGTAGTAATAAATTATTTTATACTACAGTCTTACCGTCGTTTAAATTTGATTTTAAGCTTCGGTATAATGATTCTGTAGTTAATAACCTAAACCTACGCATTCCATAATTCCGTCGTAAACAAATACGACGGCAATCTTAACGATGGTCATGCGACGGACATTAACTGTCGTATATATTTCAATTGCTACGGTAGAGTTTTTTAACTACGAAAAATTTCCTTAGTAAAAGAGCAAATTTGTTGTAGTGGTATTGCTTGTTATCTTCTTCACCAATGCATTTGCAGAACAAGCAACATTAGCCTGCATACAAAATGAAGGAAGGTGGGAAGCTAATTCATTTTCCTTCATTAATTTCATAAACAATGTTGCATGATGGGGGCTCAATGGAGAAGCCTTTGCAGCTAACCAATGTGGTGGATGTGGAAGACCAATATGTTCTTTCCAATATAGTGAGAAGGTATTTTCAGCTTGAGAACCCTGTCATTTCATGGGAAAAAAAAACATAACAACCAAATAAGAATGATAAAGCATAAAACAGTAACAAGCATTAACGAAGTTGAAATGAATGGATAATGAAAAAACATCATTCTTTTTTACACTAAGGTATGCTACTATCAGAATGCCAAGCAACATGCGATGCATCATGGCTGAACTGAAAAGAGATTGGAATGAGTTGGGTATGTGCCTTGGTGAGAAGGAGTTGGGTTTGTTGGATAGAGTGGTGGTTGAACTTATATAGAGTAAGATTTTTACAACACCAACAAATAAAAAAGGGAGGAAAGTTTCTGTCAATTTGTGTAATTACTCATTTTCCAATATTTTTACAATAATATGTGTTACTATTAGAAGGCCAACATGGGATGCATCATGGTGGAACTTAAAAAAGAGAATGGAATGAGTTTGGTCTGTGCTTTGGCAGGAAGGAATTGGGTTTGTTGGATGGAGGGTTGTTTGAATTTTGTAGGATCAGCAAATAAAAAACAAAAGAGAAAATTTTTTGTCAGTCGTCTAAGTGGATAAATGTATTTAGTAATTTTCTAATCCACCCCCGCACCCCACATCCAAAAAAAAATTTTTTTTTTTTGATAAACTTCTCTTTTATGACTACCATTAAAACAAACTTCCAGCTGCCCTTCAACCAAACTTCTAAATAACAATTACACTCGATGGTCATTCTCCTGAATCCAGTTTTTTTATCTGGCTAGATCTTAATCTAAGAAAACTGGATTTAGGAGAATGACCAACCCATAATTGAGGGGTAATTGTTATTTAAAAATTTGGGTGTTGAAGGGCAGTTGGATGCCAACCACTTTAAAACAGTTTTTATATTGTCAAGGAGCCTAAATCATTATTGTTATACAACCCCTTCTATGGGAATTTTCATATTTAGTTTAATTCAATAGGGGCCTTAAACTCTTCCTGCCCACAAATGTGGGTCTCACTTGATTTGCCACATAGCAGATATTTGATATAAAGGAAATTATTTCTCGGTTAGATCTTAAGTTTTGTGGAGTTGATCTCCATGCAATCATCCATCTATTTGCTAAGTTTTAGCAGTCTGCTTTTCCATTGTGGAGATTGAATGTCATAAAAATTGGTTGACAACTCAACTTTGATAGACTTGGAGCAATCATTGAAAATGCGAGGGTGAAATCCAATCATGCATGGTGGGCATGCATAAGAGATGAAGCATGAAATTTGATTTTTTTTGCATGTATCGAATTCGAAGTGGGACTTTCTCATCCAAACAATCAATTTCAATAGAGAAGTCCTTCACTCCATGTGGTAGATATTAAGTGGATTTGTCAAAAAGCATAAAAAAAAATTATTTACATTAAGGGAAATCGGGTGTAAACCATTGGAGACTTGTTTTTTGTATGCCCTAACCTTTTTATTTTTTAGGTGACTGGTTGGCCTCACTATACAAATAGGTAAGGTCAAGTAATAGCCTTACGACCCTCACCCTTCTCCAAGGTATCTCAACTATGTGTCCAATTCTATCCATAACGAAATTCACATTTTACTCCAACTACCGGAACCCTTATATACCTAATAAAGAGTGTATACTATCCAATAAAGTTGCTGAGGAAGACATAGATAAAAGCAAATTAGTAAGTTCACTTTTACATTTACACCCACTAAACACAATAATGAATAGCACATCAATCCGTAGTGTTGTGAACTCAACAAGTATTTCCTGCCCAAAAGAGTAATTGAAAATGAAAACAGGGAAAGCACGTTCAACAAAAGGACCCAAGCCTTCCACTTTAAAAGATTATAGATCACTTAATTCTTCTAACACTCTTAATTTACCCCAAAAAAAAAAAAAAAAAAAA
>NW_024870586.1:184821-206852 GCF_013358625.1 Macadamia integrifolia
GCTAAGGGGGTTTTTTTTCAAAGGAAAAAAAAAAAAAACCATTTCAACCAAAAAATTGATGTCATTAAGTGATATTTAATTACGACTTTTTTTTTAAACCTCAGCCATGTTTTCTTTTAGGTCTAGACAACCTCCCACATGGTTGGCTATAGGAATAGTTCAAATTGCCACTCTAGTCTCTAGGAATCAATTTTGAGATTTTCGGTTCAAAATGCATAACCATACAAGGAAAACTTTGTGAGGAGGAGAAGCTGGGAAATTTAATCATAATAAGAATCAGTAAAGAACGATTGAGGCACAAAAAAGGTGACATGTTTGCTATAAATGAATTGAGTTGTCTGTTGTAACTACATGCAAATTTTCTGTCATAGAAGCTGTGTAGTTGGAAAAAAATTTGACTGGCGATCTTTGGAGGATGTCTCTAGCTAGATTGGTACCAAGTTTTGCTTTATGGAAGGGTGATACGGCATTTTGACTATATGGATATTTAGAAAATGGTATATGGTTGGCCACTTTCAAATTTTACTCTGATTCAAGCATATGCCCTCCCACGTATTAACATATTTACTAAAATTTTAAGGTGTTCATTTCCCTTTTTTTTTTTGAAAACCATTTTCACTAAATTTTTAAAGATGTATTCGCCATTTGGGCAACTACATTTTGGCTAAACTTGACATGTGAGCACCAACTTCTTTTCTTCAAAAGAAGATTAAGAATTTTATTAAAAATAAATAAAAATATTACATCAATCAAACCTCAGTAAACAAGACGATTAGAGGAGCCTCACCTTCGGCATTTCCTTACAAACGTATCTGTTTTGTAGGTTATTCCAGTCAAATTGAATTTGAAATGAATTACCGAGACGTCTATAACCTAAATGAAACTGAATACAGAAATTGGATCGATTCGATTTGATTTCGATTTTGAGGTAATGAAAATTATTTTGTAGGGACCGTGGGTCTATCTGCTGATAAATTCTCAGCCTCATCTGACTTGCAATGCGGTAGATCTAGATGCTTGACAACGAGATCATTCCCTTTAGATCAATGTAGGAAAAACAGGTCTTGAACATTTTACCAGTATTTCTTCTTTTACATCAATTTAGGACCATCGATTTCACTTCCACCATCACTCACAAGTTATACTGAAACTTGTAAGACATAAGAATCAAATGAAACTTAGGTCATTATTTATCCTTCAATAACTTAAGCAGTTATAATATAACACAGAACAAGAGAACTAGAAGATAAACAAATCTTCAAATGTCGTTCAACCTAGAGACTTAGTCCAGACCATTCCATTCTCATTTATCCAATGACATACTTCAATTAGGCCAGGGCCAAAACTCAATAGCTTAAAAGCAAGATGGTTTGGATTCCAAGTTGATGTGTCATAATGACATGCCATGATCACATGATTCATTTTCTTCCTTGCATGTAGCTCCACTGCATATACTTTTACTTTCCAAAGAACATGACAATAATAGACTTGAAATGGGAATGGCAGACTATGGCATAAGGTTGGTGCTTCAGAGAAATTTCCATAGACAAGCTTCATAGCTCCAATTGTGACATTCTCATAAGATCCTTCAACACTCTCAGTACTCCATATGTCTATATGGTGTCCTAATTTCTCGGTAACAAAATCGATGAGATCCTCAGCAGAAGTTGCACAGGTGCACTGCTCACCTTGATTGGGACTTTTCTCACATAGCTTAAGGTTGTTTTGAATATACTCATCCATGTTTGTGTTATCCACTACACCAAAAAGCTTCTTGAACTCCTTAATTTGAGTAAAGGAAAATGGAAATTTTGATGCTAGAGTTCGCGGCAAGAACGATTTATATGACATTTGATCTCTTAGATCAGGGATAGGCATGAAACTCCCTTCTTTTACCATTGACTCCCGGAAATATGGCAATCCCCCTTGGCTGGCAATTGATAGAGGTATTTCATTTGGAAGTTCATATTTCAATTTGTTATCATTGAACTTGGAAACTGGTCGCAGGATTCTGTTGTTCCTTTTCTTCTTTACCAATGCATTTGTAGAACAAGCAATATTGGCTTGCTTACAGAATGAATGAAGGTGGGAAGCCAATTCATTTTCCTTCATTAGTTTGACAAAATGTGCCATCTGTTGCGGGCTTAAAGGAGAAGCCTTTGCAGCTAACCAATGTGGTGGGTGAGGGAGACCAATATGTTCTTTCCAGTATTGTGAGAAGGCATTTTCAGCACGAGAACCCTGTCATGGGAAAAAAATAACAACCAAATAAGAATTATAAAACAGTAACAAGCATTAATAAAGTTGAAATGAATGGATAATGGAAAAGCATAATTATTTTACACTAAAGTATGCTACTATTAGAAGGCCAAGCAACTTGGGATGTATCATGGTGGAACCCGAACTTCGTTTTGTGCCTTAGTGGGAAGGAGTTGGGTTTGTTGGATGCAAAGGGGTCTTCGAATTTATAGAGGAAATGTTTTGTAGTTTCCATAAATAAAAATTAAAAAAGGGAAAAGTTTTTTTCTGTCCTCTAAATGGCTAAATGTAGAAAGTGAAAAAAAGAAAAATAATTTTAGTGAATCATTAAAGCAAACAGCCAAATGCTTTACAACCCTCAAATCTTTTAAAGGGAAATAGTTGATACCCAGATTTGTGTCTATCTCTCTTATTCTCCCCTCGTAAAAGTCCCTTATACCTCTCCTATCTCATCATTTTCATTAGTTGAATCAATAGTTCTAGAAAAGCCGATAGCATGCCTAACTTCCTCCCTTATTTAAATAACAAAAAAATGTACGAGAATGCTACCTTTTGGCACAGGTACACGTTGTGTCTTGGTGTAGATACACGCCAGGTATACGCTAGCAGGGAACGGTCTTTCTTCCATAACAAAAATTACCCGTCAATTATGGGTCATTCTCCTTAATCTCATTACTTTCTTATTTGGCTAGGTATTCGTGTAAGGTCATTGTTGCCAAGTCACAGCTTATGAAAAAGTGATAAACATCCTCATTCCCTACCTTTTTCCTCTGATTAATGATCATAATTTTAAAAATCAGATCACAGATCCCCGGATTGGATTGTTATTGGCGGAGAGGGTCTATACAGCTGAGCTGGTTTTTGTCTCATGAAACAATGATATGGAAATTCAAGCGTTGCATAATGGAGTACAGTTTTCCAAAGCCAAATCGAATTTATAGCCCTTTTATTGGCAATTTCACATCTAGTTTTAGCTACCACATGGTCAACTGCATTAGACCCCAAACATGAAATTTAAGTAGGAAACTCAACCCCTACCTGCCCACAAATGTGGACCTCACCTCATTTGCCACAAAAACCTTATCATGCATGGTGGTCCATACATCATTGATGGAGAAAAAAATTTGCACGTATCTAATTCGAAGTGAGATCTCCTTGTCTCAATGATCAATTTTAATAGAGGGATTCCTCCATGTGGTAGATATTAAGGCTTAGTTTAGTTGTGAGGAAATAAATAAATAAAAATTTAAAAATATTTGAATTTAAAGAGGGAGATAGACACATTAAGTTTTTTATTTAAAAGAGATAATCATAATGCAAAGATTGAATAATATGTATCTTTCTCATCATTTTTTTTTTTCTTTGATTTCTTCTTTTCCTATTCTATTCATTTCTTGACTACCAAAAAAAAAAAAATGACTACCAACTAAGCCTAAGTGGATTTGATTGCAAACCATAAAAAGAATCTTTGTACTAATGCCAACTGGGTGTAAACACATCGGGCACTTTTATTTGCATGTATTTTTGTGACTAGTAAGTTTCCCTATACAAATAAGGTAAGATCAAGTAATGGACTTACTCTTCCCCACAACATCGATCTCAACTTTGTGTCCAACTCTATCCATAACAAAATTCACTTTTTTCTCCAACTATCGGAGCCCTAGTGTACCCAATAAAGGACCTATATTCTCCAACAAAGTTAATAAGGAAGACATAACAAAATTATTAAATTCACTTAGACAGCTACACCTGCTAAAACAATAATGAATGACATATACAATCCAAATATGTAAACAAGTATTTCCAGCCCATAAAAGTCATTGAAAACGGAAAAAGAAAAGCTTGATCAACAAGAGACACCCAAACCTCCCACCAAAGAAGGTTATAGATCACTTAATTCATCTAACATTTCTAACTTACCAAAAAATGGGATGTTAGATAATTTTGAGAAAAAAAAAAAAAAAAACTCCAATAGAAAAGTTGGTGCCATGAAGTGCTATTTAATTGATAATAATTTTCTTTTGTGAAAAACCTCCACCATATGTTTTTTAGGTCAGGACGACCTCCCACATGGTTGGCAATAGGAAAAATTCAAATTGTCACTCTAGGAATCAATTCGAGACTTTTACTTTAAAATGCATGACCATAGAAGGAAAACTTTAATTTGTGAGGAGGGAAGCTAAAAAATATAGCAAGAACTGGTAAGAACAATATGGGCATAGAAAAGATAACCCGTTTTCTATAAATAGATTAAGATATTTCTATTGTAGAAACATGAAATTTTCTATATATAAGCTTTATGACGGAAAAAAGAAAAAAATTGGTAGTGTCTAGAGGGTTTCTCTAGATTGACACGAAGTTTTGTCATATGGAAGTGATATAACATTTTGACTATGTGATCTTTTTAGAAAATGGCCAAGGTGGCCAAATATCAAATTTTAGACTCAGATTCAAACATATACGCTTTAATGTATTGGTTTATTCTCTTATATTTTAAGCTGCCCATTTCTTCTTTTTTTTTTTTAATGATTTTTTCATTAGATATTTAAAGCTTTATTTTACCATTTCAACTACATTTTGGCTAAAACTTGACATGTGAGTAGGAGACTTAGAGATCTACTTGTCGACAAACTTTCAGCTCTATTCAATCTACCATGTGGTAGATATTTGTGGTGGTCTAAAGATATCTCCAGATTGCTAAAACTTCTCCCACATTTATGTTGACATGTATGAAAAAAAGAAAAGCGATTACAGGCAGTAGTATATATCTTTTCTGTCATCAGCTTCTTTTCAATGTCAATACTTCAACTCAATGACACTGCTAATTCAAATGATTACAGGCAGCCTCAATATATGTTCCACAATTTTATCCCAAATTTTTTTTCTCATACTCAAAATGGCAATGCACCTCACTCTAATTCAACATTTAAAACTCACTTGTTTAGCATTTTAAAAAACTAGGAACTACATCTTAGAGTATACTCCTTAACAAGCTTTGCAAATGACGAGGACTTGTTCTTTAGTAATTTGGTTGGGGAATCATATTCCACTACAACACCTGTTTAAAATAATAAAACATGTAAATCTGATTAGGCAAACACCAGAAAAGGATGAGAAGATATATTACCAACTCAAGTGAACTTATTCAATTGTTGTGTAGTAATTAGTATGTACTAACCATTATCAAGAAGTAGGACCATATCAATATCAAGAATTGATGTTAACCTATGTGCGATTGTGATGACAGTAGACCCTGAAAATTGTTGCTTGAGTGTTTGCTGAATTAAATAGTCGGTCATAGTATCCACTGATGCAGTAGCTTCATCAAGGACTAATACTTTACTCTTCTTGAGTAATACTCTTCCTAAACAGACTAGTTGTCTTTGACCCATGCTCCAATTCTCTCCATTCTCAGTTACTGTGACATCCATCATATGAAAATAGGTTAGGAGGTTGGGTTGTGCATTAAAAGTTAAATATATCATCCAATAAGAATTTTGGAAGGACTATGCACTTATGCATGGATAAAATGATGTTGAGAAATTTTGATATAGGGTGAATATAAGAAGAAACCAACCTACGGAATCAAGCTTTCCTTCCTTCTTTCTAAATTCATCACCAAGCTGGCATTTATCTAAAGCCTAAACAAAAAAATAAAGTTCATGTCAAATTACCATCTTGCTTGATTATTCAAAGTCACATGGAATTAAACATTAAAAATGAGCTATACAAAAGATAAAATGAACAATCATGAGGTGCCAAGTGGAACTGGAAAACAAGGCAATAAAATCAATGCACCTCTCAGGTTCCAACTAAGATACCCTTTCTGGCCAAACTTGGCCCAAAGATGGTCCAATGAAATGAAATGATTTCAATATGTCAACATAAAAGATTTCAAAACTTAAAAGAAAATTATAGAGATACATGTCCCATCCAGTCAATTGGGATGGGTTTGTCTTGTGTTTGGACCATCAATAAGCAGAAGATATAAGTTCATCCTATATTTGTCATTGATTAAAGATTATTCATTAAATGAGAAAAAACCAACCTCCCAGATTTGTTCGTCTGTGTATTCGTCAAGCGGGTCAAGATTGCTTCTTAGAGTCCCTTCAAATATTGTAGGGTCTTGCGGGATGATGCTCAATCTTGATCGTAAGTTGTGAAGGCCAATCTTTGATATGTTGATGTCATCTATCCAGATTTGACCTGCTGTAAGTTCAAACATGCGAAAGATAGCTTGTACGAGAGTTGATTTACCACATCCAGTTCGTCCAACGATGCCAATCTTCATCCCTCCAGGGAAAGTGCATGTAAGACCTCGCAAGACAAGAGGAAGGTGTGGGGCATACCGGACCTATATACATATTAAATAATCAAATAATTAAGCTTAATAGAATTCAGTGAGAGTAAGAAGAATTGTCCAACAAAATTAGGCTTCATAAAGACTACTCCATAAAACGATGAATTTAGTAAGGAGATAAAAGATTTGAGAACTAGATTTGGGACTACCTGTATATCAACAATATCAATCTTTCCTTGCGATGGCCATTCACAACTAGGCTTATTTTCTTCTACCAACAAAGGGGGTTCACAAGGGATGCAAGCATATTGCAGCATTCTTTCAAAGGATATGATTTTATTCTCAAGAATGCTAAGATCCCATATGACCCCATGCATACTTAAACTAAGCCCATATGTGATTGCTAAACCCGCAACACCTTCAAGAGAGAAAATAAAATAAATTCAAAATTATGCTTTCATACAATTAGTCATGAATGCCTTGAAGGATGATTTTAAAGTTATAAAGTTCAACTTTTACCAGGATTGAGTACTCCCTTCGGTACTAAGATCAAGAAAACCAAAGATACAGCATATGTGATAGATGCCAATATATCCATACGGAAACATAACCACTCCATTGCACCAGAGAAATAAAATTTGGGTTGGGAATACCCATCCACCAGCTTGAGGTTCATGTCCATAAACCTATCTTCTTGATCGAAGCATCTGATAGTGGTTGAACCTAAACTAGATTCAGAAAAATGTTGTATAATTGGAGCCTGACATACTCCAGTTAACCGTGATAGTTCTTGTGCTGTAGGTACATAGTATCGCTACAAAACAAGGTTCATAAGGAAATAAATTTGGTGCAATGTAGAAAAATGTGTAATGAATGTATGGTTAGTAAGAAAATGATATACTCTTTTCTATAAGTGATTTGCATGGATCTTTATAGCCGACTCCACTAAGTTGGGATAAGGCTGAGTTTATTGTTGTTGTATACCGTGAGAATTTTACATCCCTAAATTCTTAAGTTTTTTTTCTTAAGGTTACTAAAACACAAAATAACAATGTCCAAATTTCTTTTTCTTATTTATCAATTTTTTTCTCAAAATAACAAATTTCATATTCAATTAATAACAGTATGTGTCCATATCCAATATTTTTCCAAATGTAAATTTGCTTTATTAGTAAACAAATTTTCTAATGATCGAGAGATTAGAGAGTTTAGCCTTCTTCATTGTCGCCTAAAGCACGTGAATATACAACAAGCACAAAATCCAGTGTAGTGCAACCTAGGTACTTCACTTAGGCTAAGTGCAATATTTTTGTAGGCTTAGCATTATATATAGCCCAAAAAGATGTAGGTAAAGAAAATATGGAAACATAAAAGAAGTTGGAAAAGAAAGAAGGAAATGGAGGAAGAAGAAGAATTTTCCCATTGAAATTTATTGATGTGGGTTATCTAATCTCCACCTATCCATCCATCAAATTTAAGCCTCAAGTGGTTGAGAATTCAATTTTCGTGATTTTGGGCAACTTCAATGAAGCAATGAAAATACAATGAAAATACAGTGTAGGTAGTACATACATGTTTGATCATACAATGAAGATTTCTCAAACATGAGACACAAGCCTGATCTAATGAGAATGAGAACAACTATTCAATAGTCAGTTTGATTAAGGCAACCCTGCACATGACCCAAAATTATTAGACCACTAAGACAAATATTTGTGATGGACATTTTCGTAAAATCCTTAATATTTAGTTGTTGAAAACTATTTATTTAGTGTACCATTTATTTTTTTAAGATTGGGTAAATTTGTTTACAACTTTTTTTTTTTCGCTAAAGGGTCATGTATATTAAGAGACGAAAGGGGAAAAATTAAAAACTGTACAAAGCGGATCCATAATAAGAAGATCTAAAAAAAAAAAAAAAAAAAAAAAAAAAAAACAAACAAACAACTAGCACACAACCTAGGACCCACCTCCACCTACGGCATTGCCATCAGCAAAAAGATAGGCGCTAGGCCAAAAAAAATAAACTGAACACCAATAAAATCTGAAGGGCGATCTGCCCATCGCATCCTCAGCCAAGAACTCAAGCACCTCAGGAGGCCATGCCACTACTGATGAAGACGCTTCCTTCTTAGCAGCCGTCTGCGCCAGGAAATCTGCTATAGGGTTTGCCTCCCGATAACAATGAGTGATTTTCCATCTTATACCACTGAGATAAGAAATAAGGGAAGACCGCTTTTGCCAAACAAACCACAGGATCGAGCCCCTTTGAACCATGAGCACCACAGCGCCCGAATCACATTCAATCCACAGAGATGCACAATTCATCTCTCTTGCTCTCTCAATTCCTTCAATTAACGCTTGAAATTCAGCTTGGAAATTTGAAAGCGATTCCTAAAAAGGAGCTATAAATCGATACAATCTAGCACTTGCTGTCCCTTATAATGCCACCTGCTCCTGCATTTCTTGGATTACCCAAGGACGAGCCATCACAATTTAGCTTCCACCAACCATCCATTGGAGGCAGCAAGAAAATTTCTCGCACCCCTTTAATCTTCCTTCTTGGAACCTCCATATTTAGCTTCAAGCATCTCTCATAATCTAGGCGAGATTTAATTCTATTACTCTTTCTTGGGCCACGTCTTCTAATCTCCTCCATTATTATATGAAAGACTTGTCCATTAGATCGATGCGGTCCCCTAATTTCCTTGAGTTCCTTTCCATCCAAATAAAGTATGGAACTAGAATCAAACCTGCCATCCACATTTGAGACAGACCAACGGCGTTGGATTTTTGAGTCCACCATGAAACATGCGCTGAAAAATCTTCCCCTTGATAGGGCCAATGAAATCCAAAGACTTCAGAAAATGCCCTCCAAATGTAGACAATTCCATCACATTCCAAGAACAAATGATTTATAGACTCCTCAACCTTATTGCACACCTCGCACCTAGAAGGGAGCGGCACTCCTTTTCTTTTTACCTTGTCATCACAAGGAAGCTTCCCATGCATAAGTCTCCATCCAAACACCGATTGGTGGGGGATCAAAACTGAGCCCCACACTACTTTTGCCCAGCCCACTTTAGGAGAAACCTTTCTCAGTGCTTCCTAGGCCGATTTAGTGGAGAAAGATCCTAAGGAGGATAGAGACCAGCAGCATTGGTCTTTCTGACCCCGTGGCAAGGATATATTCCCTATAGCTTTGAATATATCATGTAAAAATTCAGACTGAATAGGAGGAAAACACCACTTACCGTCTCCAATAAAGTCTACCACTCCGCTCAGCAATAGACAGGGGGCCTATCCATCGATCCTGCCAAAAAAAATGTCCTCACCAGTACCCACCATCCAACGTTCAGATAGAGATACAAAGTTCCACATCTTCACAATTCCTTTAAACACCGAAAATGCTTTATAACCCTTCTTGAGGTCTCCACCTTCATTCACAAACCTAGCCTGCAAGAAGGTACTAAAAGCATATCCTTCATACTTCATTTGCCACACTAGTTTGCTGAGCACCGCACAGTTCATATCCCTCAATCGCCTGATACCTAAACCCCCTTCCTCCTTAGGCCGGCACACCTCTTCCCATTTCACAGTGATTTTCTTCACTGTGTAAATATCCCCTGACCATAGGAAATCCCTAATCCAGTGCTCCACCGTTTTAAACACCGATTCAGGCCACCAATAAATGGAGAAGTTATGAATAGGTATACCTGAGATCACAGACCGAATGAGCTCTGCACGACCTGCCATTGAAAGGAGTTTGCCTCACCATCCATGTAATCGAGATTTAATTTTATCCATAAGAGGAAGCATCCTATCCTTCTTGCCAGTGCCCTTGAAGATCTCAACCCCAAGATACCTCATCGGAAGAGAGCAAGTTGGGATACCCAACAGATCAGATATATACCTCTTCCTGTGAGGGGCGACTTTACCAAAAAAAACCTTGCTCTTCTCCAAGCTGAATTTTTGGCTAGAAAATTATTGGTATTTAAGCAGGAACTCTCTCAGACATCGAACATGTTTCGCTGCGGTGTTCATGAAGATAAAAATGTCATCCGCGAAGAGCAGATGATTGGGAACAATGGCACCTCTAGGACCAGGGAGTGCCTTCAGTTTTCCCTCCTTTAATAGACCATTTAGACCCCCACATAACACTTCTTCTGCCAAAATAAAAAGCATTGGAGAGAGCGGGTCCCCTTGTCTCAAACCTTTCTCGACTCCAAAGAAACCCACCGGACCACCATTCAATAACACTGAAATTCTAGAAGAAACCAAAATTTCGTGAATCCAGGCCAACCACACATCTGAGAAGCCGAACCGTTTCAAGACCGTGAAAAGGAAATCCCATGACAATGTGTCATAGGCCTTCTGCACATCAATCTTAATACCCATGCCACCCCCTCTGAAAGATGTATGTAATATATTGGCAAGCTGAGAGGCTAACCTAATATTTGATGAGATAATCTTACCTTTTTGGAACGCCCCTTGCTCATCTGAAACCAATCGAGGGAGAAGGTAAGATAACCTCTCAGCCATGATCTTTGACAAGACTTTACAGAAAAAGTTTGCCATACAGATGGGGCGAAACTTTCCAGAGAGACCGCTCCCTCCACCTTTGGAATTAGCCTCACAAAACTGTTATTTATTCCATTCGGAAGCTTCCCACAATGGAAGAAATCAATCACAACCCCACAAAAATCGTCACCCACTATCTCCTAACACTGTTTGAAGAAAGCTCCTAGAAACCCATTAGGGCCAGGAGAGCTATCTGGGTCCAGCCCCCATACCACCTTCTTAATCTCTTCTCTGGTAGGGATTGCTTCTAATATGGAAGAGTCCTCCCTATTCACCTCATTAGGAATCACCTGCAATAGCTCCATATGATCTATGCAATGGTCCACTTTATGAAAATTTTCAAAAAATGCGACACATATTCTACCATGTGTAGCGGCTCAGAGACCACTGTACCATCTTGTTTTTTCAAAATGCGAATGTTATTTTTTATACGATGCACCTTAACCGATAGGTGAAAGAACTTTTAGTTACGGTCTCCAAGTTTCGCCCAATTGCAGTGAGCCTTTTCAGCCCAAATTTTTTTCGTGCATCTCCACTGCTTTCAAGAGCTTAGTTTTCGCCTCTGCTTCTCTGGAGTTTAAATCATCAGACATCCCTACCTAGTCGATAGTTCTCTGGACTTCCTCCACTTCTTCAGTAACATCTTTAAGAGCTACATCCAAGTTAGGGAAACTCTGTCTTGCCCACCCCTTTAGAGCACTCTTCACCGCCCTTAATTTATAAGCCAGCCTGCCAATGGGACCATCCCTAACCTCCCTAGACCACACATCCCTCACCAGGTCCTCAAAGGATTCCTCTTCCATCCAAAAAAAATGAAATCTGAAAGGGGCATTTCGAGGCTTAGGAATCACTGCCGATGAAAAAAGGATTGGAGCATGATTTGAAATTGATCTATGGAGCACCTGCTGACCACAATCACCAAAAACTTCCAACCATTGAGCATTGAAAAAACTTCTGTCAAGCCTTGCCGCCACATGTCCTCTACATCTATTGTTAGTCCAGGTAAATTTTGATCCCTAGGACGGAGAGCTTATCAGATCACAAGCATCCACCATGGCCTGGAACTTTGCCGCGGCACCCACATTGAATCTACCAAGACCCCTCTTCTCATGAGAATACAACGTGGCATTAAAGTCCCCTAGAGCAACCCATGGAAGGGACAGGGCAACCACAGTGCCCAACTCCACCCAAAGATTCCTATGCTCTGCCCTGAAACACGATGCATGAATCAATGAAACCAATACCTGCTGACCGTTCCATTGCATTAAAACTGAAATCATTTGCTTTGAGTAATGCACCATCACAGGCCTCGCAAGAGAATTTTTCTAGACTACCCAGAGGTTTGGCACTTTGTCACGACGAGAATTATGAATAATTTCGCCCATGAATCCCAGCCGACTAAAAAAACAGGTAGGGAAAGACACTGAATCCACCATGGGCTCTGCAATACACACCACATCAGGGGAGTGATCACGAAGAAAAACATGCAACACTCTAGTAGCCGCCGCCTTTCGAACACCTCAGATATTCCAATAGAAAATCTGCATAATTAAAAAGTTGTTCCATCGGACTTGTCCGACCTCAAGGTCTGACCACCACCTTTATTTTTCTTTTTCCTTTTCTCCCCTGCTTCAGTCCCTTTCTCAGTCATCTTCGCCGCCTTGTCGACAGCTTGAACCCCCATCCGAGCAATCTCCTTCCTGCTCAAAGGAAGCTGTAATGGGGCAGTATACTCCCTATTCGTCGCTGTACGACCTCCCCTGCCGGCCAGACCTCCTCAAGAACTACCTAGGGACACCCCTGTCCTCTTAGGACGAGCAGAAACCATCACCCCACCCTGAGAGGAGGGTGCCATGGCCTTGGTCACCTGCTGCTGAAACTCCATTGGACCAGTGGTTGAAACTGAACCAAACTGGTTCGGTTCTCCTTCCTTGACCGTATCTTGGTATGATTCCGACCCAGATTCAGAGCTAGACTCCTCATCAGACCGGCCCACCTCATCATCAGAAGATACCGCCTCCTTATCTGAATCAAAAGATTTAGAGTGTATCTCCTCCCTATCATGAGCTTCCTTATTTAATATCTCCCCCTCATGAGCCATTTCCATATTTTCCGAAATAGGAATAATGGAATTGTGAGTGGGAGAAATCAAATCAATTAAAATCTCACCTTCTTCCACATTTGGTAACTGAGGTAAAGAATTAAAGGGAATAAAAGAGCCCGCCACTACTCCATCAGTGTTCACACGATTTGAATTTAAATTCACAAGATCGTGATCCATTCTTTCCAAAGAAGTGATGATTTGAACCGGTGAGTTACTCGTTCCCGAGTTGACTCTGTCTTCTTCATACACCGCCCCTGGTATCCCTTCCTTGTCTCGAGCATTCAGCCGCTCGTCATAGGCCTTCTTTTCTCGGCAGGCATGAACTTGGTACCCCAGTTTTTTTGTAGAAACCGCATTTCCCCAATGAATCCTCGTAGATCAACTGTTGCTTGAACCAGAACAAAGTTTGAGTCCCAGGCTGTTTGCGTTCAACTTGGATTTCCTCCAGCCTCGGAACCCCCACTTCCATCTCCACCAGAACGCGAGCATAATTCCTGTATATAACGTTCTTAGTGCGCTGATCGAGACCAACTGGCCTCCCTACTGCCTTGGCCATTGTCAATAAGACCTTTTCATGCCAATATTCTAGAGGAAGATCTGGAAATTGCACCCAAACTAGGACCTTATTGATCAATTTTTCATGGATGCTAAAATCTGGACGCCATCTTTGAAACTGAACGAGTTGACCTCCAATTTTCATAAGGCTTCTCTTCCACATCTGGGCCATGTCATGCTCAGACTCAAATTGGAAGATCGTGAAGCCCTTACCCATGGGTATCATCTTCACTTTACCTTTCAGTTTCCAAGAGTCACGGGCTTCTCTGCGAATGTCATCCAGGGAAAGAAAATGAAAATTGATTCTACCAATCAAGGCAAATCGATATTTGATTAATCTATCCTCGTAAGCCTGTTGGGGGATGATCACCTTGGTCGAATTCCCTGCATGAACTGGGTCGAGCAGTTCATCCACCATCGGTGTGTTTGAACCTACCACATTCGCATAAGATTTGTGTGGTATTTGATCAGCTGGGGTGGTCACTTTTGCAGAAGCTTCAGTATCAGAACAGACAATGGAGGCGAAGGATTTATTTGCGGCAAAAGAAGGATCCTTTCCCCCATCCAAAACCACCTGCTCCATGGGAGGTTGAGCCTTCCAAAAGTCCGTTAACAGGAGTTGCCTTCCCCTAACCGGCGGGAAGCCACCTCCTGGATCATCCCCTGTGACTGTGAGAGGGCTCTCAGAATCCTGTTGTTTACAACAGAGCTGGTTACAATAGATTTTTTTACCCTTTTTATTCTCATTGCTTACACACTTTTAAAATGAGTTCTATTTGTAATTTTGTCTCCATATCCCCAATCGACAACTCCATGGTGTAGCCTACAATAAGCCTGAGATTAGGGGTTTCAATTTTTAGCCTGCACCGGCAGGCCCTACAGGGAACGCAAGACCAATCTAACTTCACCAATTTATTAAACTTGTTGGGTTTTTATCCTGGACTAATTAACAGTCGGTCATTCCCGATATAAGAGTCCAGCCCCAATGGTCCCCTGACCGATTAATATTCCAACTCAGCCCAATATTTCGTTGTAACTTATTAGAGCTTGATATATTTAAAGTCTGTTTAGAGATCTTTTAGAGATAAATTTCTCATTAGCACATTTAAAGCCCGTCTAAGGCCTGGTTAAACTGATTATTGGATGAGGTTAGAAGAAGATTATGGCTTTTATTCAAAAGTATATGGTCCGAAGTATTTTATTATTGCCTTTTCTTCCAAGGGCAATAATAATAATAAGGGCATGGCTCTAAAATTTGGATTGAACCGAACAGTATCTATTGGATCAAATTGGTTTCAGCCTTGATCATCCCCGATCTTGAACAATCCAATACCATAATAAAAATGATTTTTACTGAAAAGAAAAGATAAAAGTATCTGATACAGTCCAATCAAAACAATCTGAATTGATATCGGCCTTGATCGACCTTGTCCAAGGGTGTCTTATGGTCTCAGGTTCACTAAAGGCTTTGTCATGGAGGTACCAATTGGCCATGAGGTTTCCCTCACATGTAGAAAAAAGAAAACAAAGCAAATCGATCGGAACAAGAAACAAGAAATAGAAGTTGAGTCACAAATTGTTGTGAAATTGTTTCATTAGAATCTCCATAATGTCATTGTATGCGATAAAAAAAAATGTACAACTACAAATTCTATTTCTAACCTTCTTTGTTGCAAACCTTCTATATATATATATATATATATATATATAGTGTTAAAACATATGCATATCAAAAGTGTAGCCATGTCTCTTTAGGTGTAGTTTCCACTTTGATAACATTGGCCTTATTTGGTCTTTTCTCAAATGTTTTTGGTTGGTGATGGACTAGACTATGGCTTTGCATTACCATACATGATAATTTGTGATAAAAATGGATTTCTTATGTATATTTTTTATAAATTCAATAATGATATTAAGTTTTAGGGAGAAAGAACCATGCCAATTTGGTGTTTGTGCAAAGCCAATGGGAGGGTGCTCGAGCATCTTTTGTGCGCGGGGCTGGGGCATTGTGGTCTTTTTACGTCGACATGTATCTAGGAGTAGGCAATACCAGACTGACAAATTTCTTTGTCCCTAAGTTTTGAATCACCACTTTTACACCCAATAATATATGCATCCACGACTAAATTGAATTTGGTGTGAACAAAGAGAATTCAAATTCTACTAATTAAACAAAGCTTAATTCAATTTCTATTATGGCCTGCTAACTATGGGAAAAATGTTGCAGAACTTAATTTAAAATTTTAATCATGAGATGTGGAAATGGATATAAAATTACCTTGTACCATATGCATGTCACAAACATTGGAATAAAAAATATTAACATTTGCCATGCAACTTGTGACATTACTGCAATCGTTCCAAGAAATCCCATGACTGAGATAAGAAGTTCTTCAATTTGATGGGGAATAGAGGTATCAATAGCACTTTGATCTATGGATGCCTGTATATAAAAATATAATCTTTTCAAAATTTAAAATTATATTAATCTTTTGATGATTAAAAAAGATCATTTTGATTCCAAGAGTGATTAAGAAAATTTACTAACCCGGTTTAGAATCCTTCCACTTGGAGTAGAATCAAAAAATGACAAGGGAGCACGGAATATGCACAAATGCATTTTGTTGAAGAACAAAGTGGCCGTCTTATATCCAACAGTTACAATTAGCGTGGACCTTATAAGTACAAAAAGAGAGCATCCAATGGTCAAAGCAACATAAACAAAGATGATAGTAGATCCTCTGATATGAGATTTGACATCCTCTGAAATAGGAGTAGTCAGCACCACCCAATAACTACTACTTATTAGGAGAAACTGATAAAGAATTTGTGCCAGCAATATCAGTGGAACAAAAGCTCCTTTATATACAGCGGTAACATACTTCCAGTAAACTGAAGGATTAACTCCACCTTTTTCCCTCTTTTCTTCTTGGACAAGTTGCTCTTTTCGTTCAATAATTTTTTCTGTTTTGTAGTTTCCAAGCTCACTTTCCTCATCTTTTTTAATAGACTTCTCTCTACACACAATATTTGGATCTTCTCCACCATTAATTAAATCATCCAAAGTAACCTCACATTTAACAGAATCAAGGTCTGCCAAAGCTTTCTTTTGCTCATCCACCACCTCCATAAAGTCAAGTCCTAACCTAAGTATTTCATTATAATTTCCTGCTTGAATAATTCTTCCATCTCTCATAACCTACGAAACACGATAAGGTAAATAATCACTCTCAAACTAAGTTGATGAACTTGAAATTCATGAAAGAAAGATCATATATTCTCACCAAGATAAGATCAGCAGAAGATAAAAACTCTACTTGATGGGTCACATAAATTACTGCTTTTGAACCCAAAATTCCGAGTAAGCACTCCTGTCATAAAAGTTTAGATTTTTACATTTAGGAACTTGAAAGAATATCTTATTGCTTGAAAGATCCAACTAGTTATACATATTAATATTAGAATGCATCGCTCAATTTCATATATTTGTATATCATTTGTTTAGACAACTATGATTTCATTCTTGTTAAGTCAATTTTTTAGGTCAAACTTAGTTTATTAAGGTAAAAAATTATGAATTAACAATAGAAATATAACTTAGAGCCAATTTATTCAAGGAAAGCTTTCGAAGTTGAGGTTAAAGAACATCTACCTTAAATAGATGAGTTCCAGTGTAAGCATCCAAGGCACTAAAAGGATCATCAAGTAAATAAATATCAGCATCATTGTATAAAGCACGTGCAATCTGGATTCTTTGCTTCTGTCCACCGCTGAGATTGATACCCCTTTCCCCTATGATAGTCTGGTCTCCAAAAGCAAACACTTCTAGATCCTTCTTCAATGAACATGCTTCAAGGATCATCTCGTACCTTTCCTTATCCATCTTCTTACCAAACAATATATTCTCTACTATCTTGCCACTCTGTATCCAAGGTGTTTGTGCAACATAGGCCTTCGTTCCATTCAACTTAATAGTTCCAGATAATTTCGGCACTTCTTCCAATATGCATGAAAGTAAGCTTGACTTGCCTGAACCAACAGAACCACAAACAGCCACTCTCATGCCATGATACACTCGAAAATTAAGATTTTTTAATGTCAGATCAGGGGAATGAAGGTCCCAAGAGAAATTCCCTTCGACTATCTCGACTGCAACCTTGTCATCATCATCTCTTGGAAGCTTTTGTGTTATATTCAAATGAAGATCATCGAGACAGAGGAATGAAATTATTCTATTAAGAGATACTTTAGTCTGAACCACCATAGAGATTGTGTCTGGGAGATTATAAATGGGTGCTTGCAGTATATCAAATGTTGCAAGTGCAGATAAAATCTTCCCTGAGTCTAGTGGAATTCTTGTAAGCACACAGAACCCAAAAGTAATCAAGGATACAAACATAGGAGCAGACAAGTAGACAAAGGCAGACATAGCTGATGTATAAAGTAATTTTTTTAACCATCTTGTTTCAAAGTTCCTAAGCTCAATTATCTTCGCCAAAAACTTCATCTCCCAACCCTGAAGCTTAAGAATCCTCATATTCCTTAAAGCCTCAGATGTTACATTCATTCTTCGATCCTTTGAATCCATAAATTCCTTCTGAAATTTCTCTTGTAGTTTTCCTAGTGGAAAGTTTGCTAACATCAAAATAATTGTGGCAACAAAAGCTACAAGTGAACCAAGCCCAAGGTTCATGTACAAGATCAACAATGCTAAAACAATCTGCAGAGGCACTCTCCATATATCGTGCAGGTACCAACTGAAAAAGCTTGTCCGCTCAACATCAACACTCATCAAATTAATTGTCCCCCCACTAGTGTGACATTTCTTTGATTGACTTGAAAGCCTGAGACCCTTCTTATAGATTATTCCCACTAAGGCAGCACGAACCCTAATGGACATCTTTCGCAATTGAAAAAATAAGTGCCTCTCTGAGAAGCACCTTATTAGCTTTGAAAGAAAAAAAATAAACACTAACACATAGCTTTTATATTCTAGCTGATAAGGGCTATTCAAAAATTGCACAAAGGTCTTAATAAGGTATGGTCCAACATAAGAAGCCAATGTGCATGTAATGGAGAATAGAGTTGTCCATAGTATCTCTTTCCACGTTGAGAGAATCAATGCTTTCACTAGCTTGATTATTGTTACATGACCACCATTACCACAACCATCACCATCAGATTCAAGTTTATTTCTAAAACAATAAAAGACCACATTGGCACTATCATAATTGGAAAGCTGAGGAATATCTTCTAGGTCTAGTGTTTTTTTATATCCTAGTGCAAGCAAAGAGCTCATCCAAGAGAAAGTAAAAATACTTAAGAGATTTGCATCTGCATAAGGAGATACACTTCCGCCATTGACACTTGATCCTTGTCCATTGTTACCATTGTTTTGATTGAAACCAATTTTCAAAAGAGGCTCTAAAAGTTGGAAATCTTCATCTTCTCGCCTCTTACCAAACAACCCAGCATAAGAAAAGAACAAACCAGCAATAAGGGATATAGCATCACTGACCCATAACAGGAATGGTAAGGATGATTGTTTCCAGTACAAACCAAGATGTATAATAAGATATGAATAAGACATTAGGAAGTAGAAGACCCACCAAATCCTTAGTAGAATGGGAAACCTGTGTTCACTTGAATGAGAAAACTGGATATGTAAGTAAGCAGAGATCACTACCCAAGTGAGTGTTCTAAATACAAAATCAAATTGGATAACAAGCTTTAGATAAGACCAACCATGTCGAAACCCAAAGAGACAGTTTAACATGCATAGGAGAAGATCACAAAAAGCTAGGCTCATACAAGATATAAGGGCTGACCAATAGTATAAAAAGTATGTATTCTTCAAGAGTGGTTTTGAATTTTCAAGGGTAGGCATCGTGCATCTCTTGCAAGCCCAAAAAATAGATAAAATTAATACAAAAAATAAGTGTGAAGAAGCAGAAAACCCATGCAAGAAATTGGCTGCAAAAGATTGCGAAAAGAATGTCCAGAAATTCATGTCATTCTTTAATTCTTCAAAAGTTTCCATGTTTGCAGATCTTCTTTTCTTCTATTTTAGGGATTGCCTCAGGTAGATCCAGTAAAAATCTTATAAGCTTTACCACATTATGTATTGATGCAGGCCCGTTTGCAAAATGTTTTGGAAACTCTAGCATCTAAATACAAACCATATCTACCTTAAATGCTTCAAAAACATAGAGACCAATATTGGATTCTCAATTTCACCCTTAGTTGTGATCGAACCTGTTAATGAACAAATAGAACAAAAACCATTAAAAAATATTAAAAGTAAGAGAATAGGTAGAATTTTCATGGAAGATCAAGAACCAAAGAAGCTGCAATTTTATATAATTATTTGTCCAATTAAAATTAATTATTTATCCAATTAAAAAACATTAATAGTGAGAATTACCAATAAATATTCACAACTAAGATATTGGAGCAAAATACAAAGAAAAGTAAAGAACGTCATTGATGCAGGCCCAAACCCATCAAGTCAAGTTCGAAACCTACAAAGCCCATTTGGCCCTAGACCAAAGCATGAATAAGCTCCAACAACATTGTGGACCAAGCCATAAAAAAAAAACACTAAAGAAATTGGCTCAAACACCCTTAGTCAAATTCACCATTAGGAGTCTCTAAGAGATTCCTTTAAGTACTCCTTACTCTTCCTATGTCAAGAAGCTTATCCTCCCTTGGAAGCTGCAAAGAAAAACTCACTTGGATGTCATTACTCAATTTGGAACAAGAATCAAGACTTTGGAGCTTACATCAAGACCTTGGACAATACAAACTTTTGTAGCAACCTAAGATAGTGGGATTTCTCCACGATCTTTCTTTTATTCTCTTACGTAATCTCAACCTGAGAATCTTAGGGGTAAAAGTTGAGATTTTAGAATTTTATTTGCCTATAAAAAGCCACCCAAGATAGCATGTAAGAAATGGACATATAAGTGATTTTTTTTTTTTCAAGGAAATTGCTTAGTGCAATCCCTTGAACCTTGAAGAGTTCTCCATGAAATCAATATAAAATTTAGTTGAAGAGAAACCTAATCCATCCTTGAAGAGTTGGTAAGCCTCACTCCCTCAACAATCTAGAAGAATTGTTTCTTGTAGTAGTTCCTCATTTTATTTTTTTTTCTGGATTTCTATCAAGTATAAAATCCTCTTTTTGACGTCCCTTTTGGATCCCTTTTTATTCGGAATCTCAAAATTCCTATCTCACAAAATTTGTAGCTCCGCCCAGCTCTTGTCTTTAATACCAACTTTGAATCATCCACACTAATATTGAAGCAGAGAATTATCCCCAAATTATTGGTCGTAGGTCATTCTGTTTGAGATTGGTTTGGTCTACAAAAGCAAGTATTCTCTCGATTCTTAAATTCGAGCAATCCCATGGGAGAGTTTACATAATTTATGTCGTAGGAATACCAAATAATGCATTGCAGTGATTTCAATAGCAAAATAAAAAAGAAAATAAAAAGTTGAACTTCAAAACTAGGTAGTAGATCCATATCCGAAATTCCAAATAATATAACCATAAAGACAACATCAACAATTAACTTGTGAATAGAATTATCAAATGATAACATGTAATAGCTTGAATGCAAGAAACGTTGCCAATTCATTGATGGAAACTTGACGATCATCGAATTGAGGGGGAAAATCCTTGTGGCATACAACAGTGCAATTAACACACTCAACCTTATTTTATCTTCAAAATCAATGACTGGATTGAGTCATACACAAAATTAAGTTTCTCATTCCACTCCATCTCATATTAGCAATACATTATCATTTTGTTAGATATGATAATCTGAGAGAGACCAGTATTATTTTGTTAAATATGGTTACCTGAGCTTCTCATACGACCAATACACAAAGTTACTCATTCTATTTCATCTCATATGAGCAATACTATATTATTTTGTTAAATATGGTAACCACATATTTTAGGCACTAGTTACATAATACTACAACTAACCATGCATACTCAACTTGATTTTATCTAGAAACCAATCACCGGTTAAGTAATTCACTAAAAGTTAAGTGTCTCATTGCAATCCATTTCAGATGGCCAATACAAATTTGTACAATAAATTAATATGGCAGATTTAAATTCTTATGCATTAAACATATCAGCCTATGTGATAAATCTTCTTTAGAAACTAAGACACAAAATGGATAGCTATCTCTCATGAAAAAAAAAAAAAAAAAAAA
>NW_024870586.1:206934-211054 GCF_013358625.1 Macadamia integrifolia
GAGAGAGAGAGAGAGAGAGAGAGAGAGAGAGAGAGGGGGGGTAAAACTACTTAATAGAAACTTAATTGTTGCAAGTGCAACCTAACCGATTGTTGTTAACCGCAAGCCTGATCCTCAAAGGCAAAATATTTTACCAAAATTGTGATAAAAGCAACAGAAAATTGTTTCTCTAGGTCAGTCAAATTTTACAGAATTTCAATCCTGCTCAATAAAATGGAAGGAAAACAGGAATCCCACATGCGTTATCTGCGCGCGCAGAGAGAGAGAGAGAGAGAGAGAGAGAGAGAGAACTGCACCTTGACTCAGAAGCTTCAAATTAGTGTTTGTTTTTGGATGGCGAATGTTTAAGTTCTTCATGCACTTCTTAACAAAGCAAAAGCCCTTCTTCGATGAACATGGACCGTGGCCTCTGCTGGTAGCATAAATCCTCATCATGGGAAGTGCTTAGAGAAGTTGTCGGAGGAACGAGAGAGCATTTCTAGGAAAAGAGTGGAAATGGGTTCTCGTCTATGACTTCCCTCATAACTAACTCCTGAGATCACTTGCTATTTCGCGCACTTCCTAAGAAACAGGGGACTTACGATCACAGGCTTAACGTGAATCAAGGAAGACTGAAGGAGACGAATGGTTCCATTACGGTGTCCTTGGAGTTGACACCAAGGTTTGAGGAATCGGATCGGTCTTGACTGATCCCGATTCATTCTACGTAATCCATATGTACATGAGAGGATATGGTTCATAGAGTTTAGATCAGGTCTTTCTCATTCGGTACAGAAATGATTCTCGTGATCAGGTTTTTAGTTCATGAAAAGGTAAATAATAAAATTTGAGATTTTAATTCGACACATTTTTAATCCATACCATTCTTTAGATATCCATTAACTACACTCACTACAACATTTTTTAAAAAGTGATCATGGTTGCAATTCATTTATGGATTTTTTTTTTCTTCAATAAAAATGTGTGAAAACATATACATATTTACCATTGTACATAGGCTAATCCTCTTCTGAGTAAAATATTTGCAAAATTTTTTTTACCAGCAAAGAGCAGTCGTGGTCCGTCTGGATATCAACATCCGCAAAATATATGTCTTTATTCAACTAATGACTGCCACCAATGTGTCATCAAGTACTCATGGCCTATCCATGAAGACTGCCTTGGTTAGTTGGGAAACAACAATATTATGAGTGATGAGCTGTAGTCCTTATTTGCAATTATAAAGTAGGATGAGGCTAGAGATCATGATAGAGCTTAATCCATACTTTCTTTAATTCTCTCCATAACACCATTTTGGCATGTTATTTGATTAGAATAACTCAATTGTCTTGAAGTGTTCATCATTCAGAACATCACACTTCTGTTTTCTTCTCTCAATCTAGATGTACTTTGTTAGAATTAGAGAAAAGAATTATAATTATAAATTTTTAAATGACAAGATTGAGAAATTGGAGGAAACCAATAGTGGTTTAGGTTAGTTAGTTAGCTATATTTTTTTACCTTTTGATTTAAATTTCTTCTTCAAGTTTTTTTAGTATTTGATTTAATTTAAATTGGTTTTGGATGAGTTATTAATTACATGGTTTTAATGCAGGTATCAATAAGTTATGGTCCAATATGTATGCAATGAAAAATAGAGTCCTACACAAAATCTCCTTTCAGAGAATCAATGCCTTCACTAGTTTGATTATGTTTACTTGACAGCCATTACCACATTGCCATTATCATCTGGTTTGAGTTTATTAAAAAAATGAACAAAGGCTACATTGGCATTATCACAATTGGCAAGCTGAGGAACATCCAATACGCAATGTTTTTTATACTTTAGTAAAAGCAAAAGTCATATCTAAGAGAATGTAAAAAATATGTGCTAAAAAATGTTTGAAGAAGGCTCCAAAAGAATATTGAGATATTCATATCATTCTTTGATTCTTCAACAGCATCTATGTTTGCCAATCCTATTTTTTATGTTTTCAATTTGTATATTAGCTCAGCCAGGTCCAATTAGATCCTAAAAGCTTTACCACATTTTGAATTGATGTATAATCATTTGCAAAAATGTTTGCAGAAATATCTAAATACAAACCATTTCTACCTCAAGTGTATTGGACTCTTAGTTTCATCTTTTAGTGTTCCAAAAACACTGAGACCAATATTGGAGTATCATCTTAATACACTTGAGACCAATGATAAACTAGGAACATTGAGGATAATTGGTCTCTAAAACCCAACAATAATTTTGATTTCAAATCACCTAATGCTACTAGGAAAAGACCTAAACCCAGAAAATTAAATCCCCTAGCCTCTTGGTACTCAACTTTGGGCTTTATACTTCAGTTATTAGATCCAAAGCATTAAAAACAAAAGCCCATCACCATAGACATCAAAATCAGAGGATATTTTTGAATGATTGCACTGTCTGTCCAATAACATCTTCAACTACCCCACTATTGAATTCAAATCCACCTACTAGATGTTTTACAAAATCAACATCTACCTCAACCATTGAAGAACGGTTTCAAAGTTTGGAGAATTATTTAGAATAGTTACTTTGATTAATTTGAGTGTTGGATAAAAAAGTAAATAGGGGAAAAAAAAAAAGATAATTTAAAATTCACGTTAGTGTTTGAATAAGGGTTTGGGTGTAGGGAATGAAATTTGGATCCTCTGCATATATGTTCACCTAGATGTACATGTGATGATCCAACACCTGTCCCTTTTACCTTTATATATACCACTATTTAATTTTATAATGATAGTAAACAGGATAGATGTTCGATCCTCACATTTACGTTCAGATGAACGTATTATATTAAGAGTATCCAAACTCTAGAAGATGCTAAACGGCAGGATTCTTTTCCCCTATAAATATATAATAATTATCTATGCATAAAAATTTACTTACATTTTAAAAAATAAATGTCAATTTTTTTTTTAATAAAAGCTACTGAAATGTAAAAAATAATTCACCTTAGTCGTACACTAGAACCAATGTAGTTTCTATGTACTTGGTAAGTCTCCTAGAGAGAGTACACTTGGCACAATGATACTTGTCACATGTAAAGGGATCAGATCTTAAGCCTCTCTTGCATATAAAAAGTCTAAAAGGTAAAATTATTTAGTGAAATAATTAAGAAAGGAGTCTGTACTGTAACCTTATTCCTTCCAATTTCCATATCAGGTTCTATGTATTAGAACTCAATAAAGTATTCTAATTATTCTTTCTTAAAACCTCAACAGTTGCTGATCTACTGCAACGATCTCTAGACAAGCATTTAGTGGTTCTTAGGGTTAACAAAACCAAATGGGTTAGCTGTCATGCATGCTAATATGATGACCAATATATTCTCTCCCACACATAAGGGAGAAGGCAAATCCATAATTAGCACGTGTCTCATACAATGGTGGTTGTATAGTTTAAAAATATACATTTTTGAGTCATGAGAGTATAAAATTAGGTAAAAGGTTCTTTTGAGCCACTGGGGAGGGTACACCGACATCTCTATCATTCTATCTCTTTTCTCCTCGTGAACAATCTTATTGTCCTCTTATATATGAACCAATTTTATTACATCTTATTCGTTTACTTTTCTATGCCTTGCTCTAAGAACTTTCTCCTTAAAATTTGTATGATAAAAATATTTCGATGATGACAAAGTAGCAAATCTCACTTCCTTCCAAATAATGAGCTGTAAGGGTCATATTGACTCTCTCTCTCTCTCTCAAAAGTAAAATGTGGGTCCATTATTGAATGAATCTATATCTCACCCTCCCATTGCTTAATCGAGGCTGAGCTCCAAAAACAACACCACAAGACCAAACAACCTCTTTGTGTGAATCACGTAAACTCTCCAGCCTTATGACCTACCCCTTTTCTAGCCATGCCTCTTTTGGTAGTCTTAGATTTTTGAAAGATTTATGATGCTACTTGTCATCTCTAATTGAATTGTTCATGATTTTTTTTTTTTTTTTTTTTTAGATAACGGCCTTACCGACCTCCACAGAATTTCAGAATTATAATTATACATGACATAACTAGGTGGACCACCCATGGATAGCCTATGGATAGACTCGCCTATAAAACATGTTCCCATTAAAGAATGATAGAAAAAAAAAGGTT
>NW_024870586.1:211074-220739 GCF_013358625.1 Macadamia integrifolia
AACTGATTCTAGCTCTAAAAAGGAAAGGAATAGGAATCAAATCGAAGAGAATATCTCAAGCCCAACGCCTAACTGCATCAGCTCTCCCGGTCTTAAAAGAACTCGACTCTGTCAAGTTAGGTCGTGCTCCGAAGATACCCTCGTAAGTTTCTCATTGATGAGGTGGCACATATCTTGAAGAAAAAGATGGGAACATAACACCAAGAGAAGGGAGAGTAGGCTGACGTGTTACTGGAGCAGGAGTTAATCGACGACGTGGCATGTCTGACACTGTGTGTGGCCTCATTAAATAGATACGACCTTCTTGCTTCACCTTGATGGTGTTCCGTACACCATCATAGAGAATGCAGGTATCTAAAAGCCAAGTCCTCTTAACAGTCTCTGCACAGAGAAACAACTCTCTCCAACTAGGATCAACACACATACGACTGGTGGGCTTTAAGTATGTCTCCTTTGACATATCCGGTATGGAGGATAATACCGCCTCACATGCACTCACATTGAAATCTCGAGGAGATGCACCTTTCCCACCACGAATAGGAGATGTAACGGAAGTACTAGATACTTTCTCAATTTATGGATAAATACTTCCCTTATTGGCACTATTTTTTCTTCGTCCCGTGGGTGTCCTATCAAGATTTCACTATGTGGTGGTATGAGTTGTGATGGGGACATCAAAGTGTACAGGCACAATAAGAAGAAGAAGCAGCCATCTTTGTGGCTGGAAGAATAGAAAGAAGAAGATCTTGTGGGCCCCAAGCTCGATCCAGATTTTAGAAGATCTTAGAAGATTTCAGAAGATCTTGTGGGTCCCAAGATCGATCCAGATTTTTAGAAGATCTTGGAAGATTTTATGGACCCCACCAAATCTTATTTGGTCCCAAGATCGATCCAGATTTTTAGAAGATCTTGGAAGATTTTGTGGACCCCACCAAATCTTATTTGATTCTAGTACTTTGCTTTAAATCTAGTGATATTTGATTGTCTTACACAATTAGGAAACTAGGATTTCTTTATATTGATCTATTAGGTAGTTTTTATTTCATGCAATTGAGTTTCTAAGTATCTTTTTATTTTTGGAAGTTTATTCTCTTTAAGTGTAAGGCCATTGGCCATTGTTTATTTTCAATGAATGTTAATTGAAAAGAAAGCCAAGAGCAAATCCCCACCCCTCTCACGGTTCTCTCTCTCTCTCAATCTCGACTTTTCTCCCCTTCTCTCTCGCCTCTTTCTTCCCTTACTCTCTCGGCTCTCTCTTCTCTTAATCTTCTTGTCTCGCCTCCTTCTCTTTCTCTTCAGTCTTATTGTTTTTTTTTCTGCTGCTGCGTTATACTGCTGCGCCTACTGTTGCGTTATACTGCTGCACCTGCTACTGCGTTATACTGCTGCACCTGCTGCTGCGTTATTACTGCTGCACTTGCTGCTGTGTTATTACTGCTGCACCTGCTGCCTTACCCCACTGCTGTTGCAACATAATTCTGCCGGTACAAAACTGCTCTGCTGCAACTGCTGCCTCTACCTCACTGCTGCTGCTACGTACTACTGCCGTTACAATACTGCTGCCGCTGCACACTGCTGCCGCTGCACACTGCTGCCTTTACACCACTGCTGCTACTCTCTCTACAATTAGCTGGATGTACCTTCTTCAACAAAAGGTGGAATACAACCTCTTTATTTTGGAGAACCTGGATTTCTTCTTCTCTCCTCAGATCTGAATAACAGTGTGGTAAAGTACTAAACTAAATCCTCCCCACCTCCCTAAATCCCTATTACATATATTGCAACCCATTGACGTTAAAGTCTACCCTTGCCCTTTGTTTATGCCTATTTTATCGATTGTTGCATATCTAATTTGGGTGTCTAGATGGATTTGTGCTGAACCTAATATTCATATGTCGTTTGTTCCCTTCCCCATGTCCCCACTTGAAACTTGAGTAAGAATTTATGTGTTTTTCCGTCTAGATTAATATTGCTTTTTGGTTACTTTGTTTATTAGTCTCGCTTTATCTTGCATGCTTAATCGTGTTTGCTGAGATTCTTTGATCTTATTTACCTAAACCCCTTGAGTTAACCTACCTAGTTAGTTAATCTTGTAGGAGACCTAGTCATCTAGGAACCCCCCTACATCAAGTTGGAGTAGGAGTATCCTCATAGAATGGGTCAGTCATGCCCATGGTTTTAAGTATCGGTGCGTATCGTGCCGTATCGGCCGATACGTATCCGTATCGGTAGGCATCGGCACGATACATACCGATACGCTACGGGGAATTTGGACCTCTTTTTGTGTATCGACGTATCGTACGTATCGTATCGTACCGTACTGTATCGGTACCGATACGTACGATACGAACTTTTGAAAATCTGAAAATTCCCGAGAGTATCGGTACGTATCGATACATATCGAAGGTATCGTGCAGTATCGAGCCGTATCGTACCATATCGGTACGATATGGCTACTTAAGTGTGAATTTTTTGTTGTTTGAAACAAACACTTCACACTCTCACCAACATTTTTCTAGCTTTTTTGTATGTAATGTAAAAACAAGTGTTCTACAACTTCCATGGAAATTTTTTATTTTTCTCAAAAAAATATATTTTTTTTATTTTTTTATTCCAAAATTAATTTTAAAAAAAAAATCCCCCCAAAAAAATTTTTTTTTCAGAAAATTTAGTTCATTCAACTCTTAAAAATAATGTCATAACTTATAATTACTAAATACATGATTTCAAATGAAACCCACATTTTTTTTCCCAAAAAAGTGAGGGTTTCAATTTTTTTATTTATTTCTTAGATCTACTCAAATATATTGGTCCACACTTTGTTGATTTTTTATATGTTCTTTAAAAACATTTAATCTACAACTTCTATAAAAAAATTTAATTTTTCTACAATGAATGGGAGACCCACTACCATAAATATTTCGACTGGGGTAAATATTGTGCCTATATTTGACAAGTGAAGAATATCATCGTAGTTGCTCCTATTGAAGAAGAAGGTCCTAGCCAAGGATTTGAACCACCACGACACTCTTCACGGCACTCATCACAGTGACAATGGCAATGAGGAAAGAAAAAACTGTAAGAAACTCAAACCTCATCATTTTGAACATTTTCAACTCAATATATTTGTCTATCAATACGATACCCTCTACTTAAGTATTTATGCATTCTACATGTTATATATAGCTTTTTTTTAACTATTTTTTTATGCAAAAGTGTATAAAAATGTGTTCCCTATCCATTTATGTGAGTATCTTTAGCGTATCTTAGCGTATCTCCGATACGATACGATACCCTCCGATACGTATCTTAATTTTGACCGACCGATACGACGACTGATACCGATACTTTAATCCTTGGTTATAACTATTTAAGTGAATAAAATTCCTTATTAATTAAAAAGATTATTGGATAGATTAAAAGGCAACCCGAGTGGATTCCAAGCTTCTAAATAGAGACAATCCGAGTGGATCTTACCCTTACGAGTCCCCTTCCCATCGGGACAACACTAGACATAGATGTGTACGCAGAATTGGAGTCTCTGAGGTTAAGGATGGTTTAAGAAAGATGAAGTCTGGAAAGACTCCAGACCCAGATGATGTCCCTATAGAAGTTTGGAAGAGTTTAAGACTTGCTGGCATATCTTGGCTAACTAACATTTTTAACAAGATTATAAGTACAAAGAAGATGCCTGATGAGTGGAGAAGAAATTTTGTAACTCCCATTTACAAAAATAAAGGCGATATCCAGGATTACAATAATTACAAAGGTATAAAACTTATGAGCCACACGATGAAACTTTGGGAGAAAATTATTGAAGTGCACTTGAGAAGAGAATTAGGAGTTTTGAATAACCAATTTGGTTTTATGCCAGGGAGATCATCTACTGAAACTATATACCTTATTAGAAAACTCATGGAGACCTTTAGAGCTGGTAAGAAAGACCTCCATATGGTTTTCATCGACTTGGAAAAGGCCTACGACAGAACTCCTAGAGATTTAATATGGTTTGTCCTAGATAAGAGAAAGGTGCCGAGCAAATATGTGGATCTAATTAAAGATATGTATGATGACGTGGTAACAAGTGTGCGAACCAAGGGTGGTCAAGGCTACGAATTCCCTATTTCTATTGGGCTACACCAAGGGTCTGCTATAAGCCCCTATCTGCTTGCGCTTGTTCTGGATGAGCTGACAAAAGATATACAAGGTGACGTCCCTTGGTGTATGCTTGTTACCGATGATATTGTTTTATTGGATGACATAAAAGTAGGACTCAATGCTAAACCAGAGCAATGGAGATCTGCCTTGGAAATAAGAGGCCTAAAGATAAGCAGATCAAAGACAGAATATGTGATGTGTGACTTTAGCCACTCCACGAGAGATAATGACGAAGTGACTATTGAAGGAAGAGGGATCAAGTAAAGTAACTATTTTAGATATTTGGGTTTTATCATTAATAAAGAAGGTGATATAGAGGATGACACGGTGAGGTCGATCACTGTCAAGTGGGACACCTTGTGCAAGCCAAAGGTGGAAGGGGGTCTGGGAATAAGGAGGCTTAGAGATTCTAACAAGGCCAGGCTCTACAAACTTGTCTGGAGAATGAGAAAGGAGAAATCTGCTACTGCTTCTTTTCTCAAAGCTAGGTTTGTCAAGAAAGATGGAAGAACTCTTAGAGACTGTCGCCCCTCCTCAATTGCCTCAGGAATAAAAAAAATGTGGAGTTTTATGGACGACAAGGAAAGATGGATTATTGGTAATGGTCTTCTTGCTAATTTTTGGAAGGATAAATGGTGGGGACAGAGATCTATAATGGAGGAGATCAACTTAGATAATTCTAGTTCTCTAATCACTTCTGCTACAGTGGGAGATTTTATTAGAGAGGGACAATGGCATCTTCCAGAGGTAAATGCTCCTTTGCTTAAGCAGATTTTTAATCAGATAAAAAAGATTAAAATTCCCTGTGTGCAGATGGAAGATGTAAGCGTTTGGTCTTTAACGCCTATGGGGAATTTCTCCACGGCGTCAGCTTGGGAGGTCATCAGAAAGGAGTCGCCTAAGGTGCCCTGGGCCTCATTAATTTGGCAAAAGGACTTACCCCCTAGATATTCTACTTGTGGATGGCGGCAGGTTCATTGTAAGCTTCCTACAGACGAGATCATTAAAAGCAAAGGTGTCTACTTGGCCTCTTGCTGCTATCGCTGTGGGATGGCCGAAGAAAATATCGATCATATTTTTCTTCAGTGCCCTTTCTCTATTTCTATATGGGAAATTTTTTTTAATTGTTTTGGGATTCAGTGGAAAAACCAGGTGTCGATTGCTAGCTTCCTGCTATGGTGGAAGAGAAGAGCTACTGGTCTCAACGTTAAAAAGCCATGGAAGATGGGAGTTCTGATAATTACTTATCATCTACGGTGGGAGAGAAATCAAAGAAGGCATGAGGCTAAGGCAAGACAGGCTAAATTTATTTTTGAATCCATCAGATAGGAGCTAATTCTATGTCATGGCGGTTCATGCAAAGAGGTTAAGGCAGTTTCGGATGTTATATGCTGCAGGAATTTGGGTTTATCGATTACTCCCTCAGATTCTTCTCCTCCCCTTGAGGTGTATTGGTGTAGACCGGCCCCTGACTGGATACAGATCAATGGGGATGGTAGTTCCTTGGGTAACCTTGGTAAAGCTGGAGCAGGTGGTGTGATGCGAAACAGTGAAGGCCAAGTTTGTGACTCCTTTAGCATTTTCCTGGGTATTAAGAAGATATACGAGGCTGAGTTTGAAGCGGTATTGGAAGGGATTGAAATGGCGCAGGCTCATAATGCGACACATGTGTGGATAGAATCAGACTCGGCATCTGTGGTGTCTACGATTCATCAAAGGCAGATCCCCTGGTTTGCTCTCCAAAAATGGATTTCTTTTTTTCATTATTTGGAATCCATTTCTTGGAAAATAATTCACTGCTTTCAGGAAGCTAACCCCATTGCAAATTTTCTAGCTAAAAAGGCCTCTAAATCTGGCCTGTCTGAGATTTCAGTGGTATTTCCTAATCGCATTGTAGCAGAGCTTGAGAATGATGGTGCGAATATGCACAGATTTAGATTCTGCTAGGACGCTCACTTGCTTTCTCTGCTGATGGCTTTGCCGAAGGTGGAGACAACAAGTTGGCCTAGTGGCTTCAGCTGTATTTTACTTTTTTTCTCTCCTATTTGGATGTTTTTCCCTTCTTAATAAAATTACCCTGTTACAAAAAAAAAATATAGAGGATGACGTTTTACATAGGATTAAGGTGGGATGGATGAAGTGGAGGAGTGCATCTAGAGTCTTATGTGACAAATGTGTCCCGGTAAAACTTAAGGGAAAATTCTATCAAACTGTCATGCACCCGGCTATGATGTACAGGTCCGAATGTTGGGTTGTTAAGAAGCAACACATTGATAAGCTAGGGGTAGCGGAAATGAGAATGCTAAGATGGATATGCGGAAAAACTAGAAGAGATAAGGTTAGGAATGATCATATTAGAGCAGACCTAGGGGTTGCCCCAATTTCTGACAAGCTTCGAGAATACCGTTTGAGGTGGTTTGGGCATGTTCAGTGAAGGCTACATGATGCACCGGTAAGGAGGAGTGACTTGATTCAGATAGAAAGATCCAAAAGAGCAAGAGGCAGACCTAAAATGACCATAAGAGAGGTTGTGAGGAAAGATATGGACAAATTAGGTCTAGTCCCAAGTATGGTTTCGAATAGAGCATAGTGGAGGGCTAGGATCCAAGTAGCGGACCTGTTTTAGCTGTGTTCTACTTTGCTAGTGGTTATCAATTTGTCCCCATTTAACGCTTTTAATTTTCTCTTCCTTTGGCTTTCTTTGGATCCATGTAACTGACCCCATTAAGTTGGGACAAGGCTTTGTTGTTGTTTTGATATTGGATAGATTAAAAGGCAAAGAAGCAAGGCTTGAGTATACTAAAGTTAAAAGGGATGAAGACAACTGTTTTCTTAGCCTGTCAATACTTTGCTAATAAGAGTATAGACTACCAAGAGGTCGCGGGTTCAATTCTCTTGTATTCACCTTGTTCCTTAAGACATCCTTTTACGTCTCTCTTCCCTCCTCCTGAAACTTTCTTCCTCTCATTTTCTATCATCTTTTAGTAGTTGTATTCAGAGTTTCAAGGGGTTAGATAGGTAAAAAAAAAAAATAAGTTACCCAATGCACAAAGGCTTTTCACACTCTGGGAGGGTATATAGGTTGAGACTGAGAGCCTTCCCCCTTTACGGAGAGGCTGGTTCCTAAGACTCGAACTCGCATCACTACCCAGGCGGAAAGAGCCCTTTGCCATTGCTCCAAGCAACCACCCCTATGAAAAAAAGTTAAAATGGTTTTTAATTAGGCTCTTAAGTACCATACTATTTTACAAACAAATGCTCATTGTCAATATAATGGCAGAAGTAATGGGATTTTTTTCTTGTTCTTGATAAAATCTACGATCAAAATGCTACAATCTCTTATTTTGCCTTCATGTTGGGACTCACAATTATTTCTGTTAAATGATTAGCTATAGAAGGAATTTTTCTTTTAAAATTTATCACAATTAATTTCTCTTGTTCTTTTATTCACCTATTTATTAGTAAAGACAGAGAAAGATGTTCCTATTTTCTATGTTTGATCACTATCATGGCTATCAGAAATTTAAAAACCCATTTGCAAATTTTTTATTTTTTTATTTGGAGTTAAATGATTTCCCAATAGCAAATTTTGAGTTTGAAAGAAAAGAAAAGCTTCATCCTTTCATTAGGAAAGAAGCGGTAAGATAAAGACCAGTCTTTCACTCCATTAATAATAAAGTGAAAATGCCGATTAAGTTGCCACTTGAGAGCTTGAATGCCCTACCTTCCACCCCCGGGGCCTGAATTGATCCTTTCGAGCTGTTTTGACTTACGTGACAAATAAGGGAACTTGCAACTACAATATTAACTAACCATCATCACCAGATTCAAAGTAAAACTAAAACAATTGCAAATTAAGATGCTGATTTACAGGTGAAACTCTATTAAGGATGATTCCTTAATGTATGAGACACATAACAATACATTTTGGCGTTGCAAATGCAAAACAGACTTGATATGCTGGTGCCCCCACACTACTTTATCCTACTATTCCATCATCACCCAACAGTACAAAGAAATGCTAGAGAGTGATTATATATATATTTCCTTACCAAAAAAAGTATGATTTTATATGTAATAGGGGCCATTCTAGGTATGATTTTATATGTAATAAGGGCCATTCTAGAGCAATTACACTAGTGTCTTTTTTTTTCATCTCAGGTTGAGTTAGATATAGACATACCATGTGGGTTATCTATGGAGCTTCTAGGACTTCTATTGAATGTTTTATTTATTATTTGTTATTCATTATCATGGAACAATGTTCTCTATCAGGGACTAAGGCTCCCAACATTTGTGTCTATCTCTCCCTTCAATTCCCACTATGTGATGAATTTTTTCTCCCTCTTTAGTTATCCCAAAAGGGGCTGTGAGTGAGAGTTTCCAATAGAGAGATCCTAGATTGTATTTCATGTTTTGCCCGATTTGATAAATTTCACCTTTCACAAGAGATGAGGTTGTGCTGAAACGAAAAAAGATTAGCCAATGCCCATACATATAAACAAGGTACATAGACTGGCACAAGGAGCTCAATTATGAATGATCTCACTTGTGCTCAAGTTTGGGAGGGTCTATCAATGATCTTTTGGAAGAAATAGTACCACATTGGTTAAGAAGTGTACAATAATTGTGTTTATGACCTTAAAAGGAAGGAAGAACATTTCCATTCCAAAACTCGTGCTTTTGGGTTGAACAAAAATCAAATTTTATTCATTAGCTATCTCCAGCATGTGTACTGTTAATTTAAGCCCAATAAAATCTCAAAGTAGTACCTGTCCCTCATCCTTTTTAAGTGATCATTCATGAACTTAAAGATGAGATTAATAAATAAAGAAACTCCAATGCATTGGTTGCACGTTGTATTTTTTTCTTTTTTTAATTCTAATCATTTGGATCTCTTTCCAAATTATGCAATTAGTTTCCCCATAACTCCATTAACATATTATAATTCTATGATTAGGAGACTCTGGACCCATTAACAAAGGCACATCTTGGAGTTTAAGCTACATTTATAGTGTATTAATAGTGCATTAATTACACTAGGAATGTGAGATGTGGTTAGGTTCATGCTCCATGAGTTGGAAGACAGATTGGGAGTGTTGACCCACACAGGTGGATGATGTTGAATGGGGAATAGAAAATTAGGGTTCCAAGATTTGTTGAGACCCCACCTAATCACGTCCACACAGTAGCCCCAATACATACTTCCTTGATATGGAAAATGTACGGCCAAAGCTATGGCTAATTTCTTTAATTTTTTTGTTGGCCAAACACAAGACCATTCTAATGAGCTGTTGATATTTGATTGATAAATGAACTGGAAAAGATATGGTAGATACATATAACGTAGGGTTTTCCTGTAAATAATCTCCAGATTTGTCAAAAACTACAGGTTGTTTCCTTTACTAGAATTGTGAAGGGTACCACATGGCCCACCTTATTGGGGTTCTACACAAAAGTAATTAATCCATATTGAATGTAAATGTAATTTTTTTTTTTTTTTTTTT
>NW_024870586.1:220759-222458 GCF_013358625.1 Macadamia integrifolia
TTTTTTCTTTTTTTTTGAGATAACAGCCTTACCGACCTCCACAGAATTTCAGAATTATAATTATACATGACATAACTAGGTGGACCACCCATGGATAGCCTATGGATAGACTCGCCTATAAAACATGTTCCCATTAAAGAATGATAGAAAAAAAAAGGTGTCATATTTGTTAGATCGTGCATGGGATACACGAGCACATGTTGATTAGATACATGAACAATGCCACTATTTACATGTGCTTTTTTAATATGTCCCTACTACCTTATAAGTACAAACATATGATTATGATAAACCCTTATTTTATTATGATTAATCTATACTTGCCTCTTCCTACCAAACATGATAGATGATTCTTGTTAAGCATGAAAATCTTTTGAAGCTAGAGCTTGTCGACCAATAGATTCTCTTTTGTCAGTGATAGCTAGGCTCCAAAAATTCAGGTTGTAAATTAATTAATTAATGGGTTAAAGATTGCAGTTAGGCTGTAACGTCCCTGCACAAGCATACATTAATGAAAGTACACGCAGAGGCATCAAATGGGGTGGGATGTGTGAGTCCCTCATTTCCACTAGTCTTGTGTTTGACGCACATTGCATGCAACCTCGATCTATTTCCTTTTAATATGTAATTGAGAAAAAAAAAAATAAAAAACTCTATTAAGAAGTGTGGGGGTTACATATGCCAGACATGCAGAGGAAGGCAAAATGACCGCGCTATCCCCATAAAAGGTAAAAATACCCATCCTACTGATGCTTTCACATGAACACCCATTGACCCCATGTTGGTGCAGTTGCCACCCTACTGGACAGAGAACTCTTCCCTTTTTATAATTATTGGAGAAAAGAATCTTACCGGCTTGCATGTGTTTATACCAAGATAGAGTTCTCCTGCTTATAATTATTATACATAAGTTCATGTATGCTAAAGGGAGCCATTGGAGGATAGCTTGTAAGCAATTGAAATGAACCCATGATTTAAGTTCATAGTATCAGAATTGGTATCAACCAATTTCAGAATCGATATTTTGTTTAATATATTGGTTTGTGTTGAACAGTTTTGCCCTCAAATATATAGATATCATACCCCAATTTTTTATTTTTCTAACCATTTCACCTTCCATTTGCACCTATCACTAATCCAATATCGATATCGGTGTCGACCAATATTGATGCAATACCAATTCCTAAAACCATGATTGGACATGTTATAACCATGGTTTTAAGTATCGGTGCGTATCGTGTCGTATCGGTCGATACGTATCCGTATCGGTCGATACGTATCCGTATCGATAGGCATCGGCACGATACATACCGATACGCTACAGGAAATTTTTGGCCTCTTTTTGTGTATCGGCGTATCGTACATATCGTATCGTGCCGTATCGTATCGGTACCGATACGTACAATACTCTACGATACGAACTTTTGAAAATCTAAAAATTCCTGAGAGTATCGGTACATATCGAAGGTATCGTGCAGTATCGAGCCATATTGTATCGATACGGTACGATACGGTTACTTAAGTGTGAATTTTTTGTTGTTTGAAACAAACACTTCACACTCTCACCAACAGTTTTCTAGATTTTTTATATGTTATGTAAAAACAAGTGTTCTACAACTTCCATGGAAATTTTTGATTTTTCTCAAAAAAATATATTTTTAAATTTTTTTATTCCGAAATTAATTAAAAAAAAAAAAAA
>NW_024870586.1:222478-229195 GCF_013358625.1 Macadamia integrifolia
CAGATTTTTTTAACTGCTTTATCTTCACCTAGTGGACTCTGTGCCACCAATATGGGATCGACATAGTCTTGGCCATGGGATTGTTGGCCAGAGCGATACTGATATGGATCTATATTACTGTCTCAATTGAAAGAGATGTATTACTGTAGGGAAGGTTGTGTCAGATTATTGAGAGAGCAAACCTTAGTGTTGCCTTCTTAATAAGAGAACTTTCAATCTATCACCTGTATGAAATATTCCTGATACCTGAAACAAAGATTGTTAGAAAAATTGGTGGGCTGAGTCGTGTCACTTGACACTGTCCTTAAGACCGTAAATGCCCCCTATGGTGCAACCAGGAATATTGCAAATCGGCCTCCAACATAAAAACAACCCAGTAATCGTGCACTCGACTACTGGACCCCTTCGAATGCTATAGGGTTGCGCTCAAACTAGAAAACAAAACACAAAGAAATGGACATGTAAAATCCAATGAAACTCAAGAAAATCAAAGCTTGACAACACACACTTGAATACTTCAAGTGACTTGATCCATATTTTACTTGCTAAATCTCCCTCTATTTATAAGACAAGTGAGATGAGGAGTAAAGGAGAAGGAATTAAATTGAGACTTGAATGAGAGATTATACATCTCCCAAAACTGAAGAATTGATGCCTCAAGAGGTTTCTCATGTAGAGACATAAAGTGACTCAAACGATTCAAAGAGAATTGCCTTAAGGAGCTTTTAGCAAACTGTAGAGATTAATAACCATTATGTGGAGAGACTTAAAGAATCTCCAAAACTGAAGGAATTAAGGGGGGATGTAAAAAATCTTCAAAAACTGAAGGGACAAGTATTTTGAATCTTAATTTGTTTTTAAAAACTTGCATTAAAAACAAAAATTCTCCCACAAGATTCAAAATACTGGTAAAAATATAAATACAATATATATATATATATATATAGTTTGAGCACATTAGAATGGTAGGACACATCGTTGCAGATGTCTTTCGGACTTGAATCTACACTATGTCTGATCAGCCACACTACAGAGTACGGGTGAAGTCAGACTTCTTGAATCTTTCCTCATTGGTGTAGCTGACTAACTTACCATCCATATCCTACCATCCGACACCATAGTCACTCTTTTATATATTGTGGACAATTTTGGCCTTTGTCCCCATCTTGGAGTCATGAATGTTTAGAGAATCTGCTCGTAAAATTCTCATCGGAGGCGGCCTCACCACCTACATCCACTTAGGCCAGCCCACAGTATGCACCACAGTTAACATACCCCCATCTGACATGAGCCTTGGCCGATTAAGAGTTTTATAAACTCATCATCCTTGTCATTGTGGCGAGTACTATCTTTCACATCTAATCTGTAATAGGCACATGATAGTACTAATCAAGTCATCCAGTGATTTCGTTTTTACCCTTTGAACCTAATTCCAGGGATCTCCTATCACATAGGTTGGGTGTCCATCACTTTGACTTATGACATGGGCCTCAAGCCTATTCCTTTAAATGTCTCATGAATAACTTTGGTGGATTGAGGTTTTGTAAGCATGTCTGTTACATTCCTCTCTGACTTTACAAAGTCGATAGCAATGGTGCCATTATTTATATATTCCCTCACCAAGTTGTGTCTAAGGCGTATATGCCTTTTCTTACCATTATACACTTTGCTTTTAGCCTTTGCAATGGCTGCCTAACTGTCACAATGTAGATATAAAGAAGGCACAGGCTTAGGCCATAATGGTATATCTGCTATTAGATTCCTTAGCCATTCAGCTTCAGATCCGGCCTTCAAAGCTATAAATTCAACTTCCATGGTGGAACTTGTACCACATGTTTGTTTAACCGATTTCCATGAAATTGCTCCACCACCTAAAGTGAACACATAACCACTAGTAGCCAATGTTTCATTTGAATCAAATATCCAGTTAACATCTCAATATCCTTCAAGCACAACAGGGTTACCACAAAAATGTAATAGTACCCTTTAAATAGCTTAACAACCTTTCTAAGGCATCCCAATGTTCCATTTCTGGATTCTTGGTATGTTGGCTTAATTTTCCAACAGCAAGAGCTATATCAGGTCTTGTACAATTCATTAGATAAGAGACAGAACCAATAATTTGGGAATATGTTTTTTGTGAAACTGGTTCTCCCTTATTTCTTTGTATATGACTTCCAACAACTAAAGGTGTTTTCATGATTTTGCTATCAAAATAGCCATATTTCTTTAGTAGGTTTTCCACATAATGGGCTTGAGATAAAATTATTTCACCTTCTTTTCTAATAATCTTGATTCTTAAAATCACATTAGCCTCACCCATATCTTTAGTATCAAAATGGGACATTAGAAAGGCCTTAGTAGATTTCACTAAATCAAGACTAGTGCCCATAATTAACATATCATCAACAAACAAAACAATAAAAACACCTTTGTTGTTATGGAACTTACTATATACACACCTATCAGAATCATTTACTTGAAAATCATTTGAAATTAAAATATTATCAAATTTTTCATAACATTGTTTAGGTGCTTGTTTTAAACCATATAATGATTACACAAGTTTGCAGACTTTATGCTCTTGTCCAGGAATGACACATCCTTCAGGTTGTTTGATATAGATTTCTTCCTCTAAATTTCCATTTAGAAATGCCGTCTTTACATCCATTTGATGTATGATAAGCTTATAGATTGATGCAATAGCAATCAATAATCTTATAGTTGCAATTCTAGCAACTGGAGAAAAAGTATCAAAGAAATCTATATTCTTCGTTTGCTTGAAACCTTTGACCACTAATCTAGCCTTAAACTTATCAAGTGTACCATTAGGCTTTAGTTTCATTTTAAATATCCACTTGATATCTAGAACCTTAGTTCCAGGTGGAAGATCAACTAATTCCCAAGTATGGTTAGCAATTATAGAGTCTAACTCACTCTTGATTGCTTCTTTCTAGAATATAGCATCAGGAGATGTAATGGGATGTTGGTATGTAATAGGATCATCATCGACAAAATATGTAAACATACGATCACCTAAATTAGGTTCTCTCCTTTGCCTTTTATTCCTTCTAAGTTGATTTTCACCCCTAGGTTCAATAAGACTTGGTGTTAAAAAGTCTTCAGTCACCTTTTCAAGTGACACATTATTATTATTGGCCAAATATGTATCAACACTTTGTAAATTTTTTTCTTAAAGGAAATATATGCTCAAAGAAATCAGCATCTCTAGATTCAATGATAGTATTTGCTTCAAAAATGCCATCTGTATATTAAATCACCATGAATCTATATGCCGCACTATGTTGAGCATAGCCAATAAAGATACAGTCACAAGTTTTAGGTCCTAACTTCTTTCTCTTGGGTTCAGGTAATACAACTTTGGATAAACAACCCCAAACTTTCAGATATCTAAGGTTAGGTTTCCTACCATGCCATAACTCAAATGGTATAGAGCCAGTTTTCTTATGAGGTATTCTATTGAAGACATAACAAGTTGATAATATGGCTTCCCCCCACAAATTCAGAGGTAATCCCGAACTTATAAGCATAGAGTTCATCATCTCTTTTAGAGATCTATTTTTCCTTTCGGCAACTCCATTTGATTGTGGTTGATATAGGGCTGTTGTCTTATGAATGATCCCATTATCTTCACAAAATTTTGATAGATATTGGGTATCATATTCTATCCCTCTATCAGCTCTAAGTCTTTTTATTTTTCTTTCCAATTGATTTTCAACCTCAGCTTTATAGGTTAAGAATGCTTGTTCAGCTTCATCTTTAGTCCGAAGAAGGTATACCTTAGTATACCTAGAACAATCATCTATAAAGGTTACAAAGTACCTCTTACCACCTCTTGACTCATGTGATTTGAAGTCACCTAAGTCACTGTGAACTAATTCCAATAGTTCACTTTTTCTTTCTACAGAAGCATGAGGCTTCCTAGTGAATTTCGCCTCAACACAAATGGGACATTTAAATGATGGAGGTTCTGGGTTACCATCTATCAAACCTAGTTTGTTTAACTTCTTTATGTATGATGCATTACAATGTCCTAATGTACCATGCCAAACATCATACGAATCAACTAAGTAAACAGTTTTACCAGCTTCCTCATTAATAACATTAGCAACATTCAATACATATAACCCACCTGAGTTATACCCTTTACCATAAAATATATTGTTTTTGGAGACAATGGCTTTATCTGCCTCAAATGATAACTTAAACCTTGCCTTGATGAGAAGAACACCAGATACAAGATTCCGCCGAATGTCGGGCACATGCAACACATCCTTGAGAACAAGGGTTTTTCCTGAAGTTAACTTCAATTGAACTTGCCCCTTGCCATAGACCTGAGATGACTGGAAATTTCTCATATATACTTGTTCACCTGATCCAACAGTTGAATAGTTGAAAAAGGCATTCCGATCCCCACAGATGTGCTTGGTAGCACCTGTGTCTATGATCCATTCTTTTGGTTTTTCAACCAAGTTTACCTCGATCACCATGGCAGTGAAGACATCAGCCTCAGTGAGGTTGACCTTAGTTTTGTTCTTCCCTTTTCGGCATTCTTTCTTGTGGTGCCTGGGTTTGCCACATACGAAACAATTTCCCTTCTTTTTCTTAAAGGAAGTCCACTTCTTGGTCTTTAGACCTTTCTTAAATTGTTCGTGTTTTTCCGACTCAACCAAATTCACTTTAGATTGAAATTCTTTAGCCTTTTTGGTTTTGTCCTTTTTCCGGTTCTTCTCTTCAATTTTAAGCCGGACTAAGATTTGATCCAAAGTCCAGTCCTTCCTTTTGTGCTTCATATTCATTTTGAAGTCACTCTAGGATGATGGTAATTTCTCTAATAGAGAACCAACAATAAATTCCTCTGGCAATACCATCCCTTCTTTGGCCAATTTTGCCACTAGGACTTGGAATTCATCAACTTGGGCAGATATGTTCTTGTCATCCTTTATCACAAATTCTAAATAATTTACAATAATATATTTTTTATTTCCAGCATCCTCTAGGGTATACTTTTTATCCAATGCAGTCCAAATCGACTGAGCCAAATCATAGGATGCATAGACATGGTAAAGTTCATTGGATAAAGAATTCAGAAGGTGATTTTTGCACTAATAATCCGTTTGGATCCATGCTTGCCTATGAGCATTGAGGATAGGATCATCACTTTCAACAAGTAAGGGTGAGTTCAGAGCAAATGACATATTTAATTGTTTTAGGGCAAACAATAATCTTTGTTTCTACCTCTTATAATTTGGACCATTAGATGGTTCAACTTTGTCAAGATCAGAAATGATGATCAGGTTCTCCATTACTGACATAATATTATTAGCCATATCAAATATTTGATCTCTCAATAAACTGGATCTACGGTCTTAAGAATTGTTGGGAAAGTTGTCAGATTATTGAAAGAGCAAACCTCACTGTCGCCTTCTTGATAAGAGAACTTTCAATCTATCACCTGTATGAAATATTCCTGATACCTGAAACAAAGATTGTTAGACAAATTGGTGGGCTGAGTCGTGTCACTTGACATTGTCCTTAAGACCGTAGATGCCCCCTATGGTGCAACTGGGAATATTGCAAATCAGCCTCTAAGAAAAAACAGCCCGATGGCTCCTCCAGTAATCGTGCACTCGACTACTGGACCCTTTCGAATTCTATAGGGTTGTGCTCAAACTAGAACACAAAACACCAAGAAATGAACATGTGAAATCCAATGAAACTCAAGAAAATCAAAGTTTGACAATACACACTTGAATGCTTCAAGTGACTTAATCTATGTTTTTACAAATGCTAAAGCTCCTCCTATTTATAAAATAATTTGGATGAGGAGTAAAAGAAAGGAATTAAAGAACTTTAAAATCAAAGTGAATAAATTGATACTTAAAGATATGAGATTAAAGATCTCTCAAATTTAATCTCTCAAACAAACTGAAGAATTGCTTCCTCAAGAAGCTTCAGTGTAGAGACACAAAGTGTCTCAAAAAGTTAAAAGATAAATTGCCTTAAGGAGCTTCAAAGGATAAATTACATACTAGCAACTATAGTATCTAATAACCATTTTATGGAGAGACTTAAAGAATCTCCAAAACTGAAGGAAGTACATAATCCCTCTAGCTTCAACAATAGGCTACATAAACAAACCAGCGAATTAAGAAGCAATTAAGGGGAGATGTAAATAAGCTTAAAAAAAAAAATTGAAGGGGCAAGTGTTTTGAATCTTAATTTGTTTTTTAAAACTTGCATTAAAAACCAACAATTATTGATATGCTCTCTTTGGGTATACAAGTGTCGTGTGATTTACAAGAGTTAGGATAGAGTCAAACTCTAATAAGGATAGAGTCCTCAAAGGTTACAAGAGTTACAGATAAGGTAAAATACTAATGAAGAGCGAGTCCTTAGCTAAGGTGACGGTAACGGCTCTTGGGAGGGAACACTTGATGTGTGAGAGGTGGTAGTATGAGCTGGTGTTGTAACGTCCTTAATATCGCCAAATAATTCATGAATTATTCGATCGAACAAAATATTTCCAAATTATACTAAAAATTCTGACCGAATCTGACTTATAAAGAAAAATAAAAAAATAGCGCGCTTTTTTTGAATCTAGTTAAAAAACGCGACAAATTCAAGAAGAACCGAATTAAATGCAAATGATTCGGTTTTATCAAAAACCCACTTAAAAAAAAAAAAAAAAAAAAA